>NW_013528526.1:1401609-1611071 GCF_000836215.1 Papilio polytes
GGGGGGATCATGACCCCATGACCCCCCCCGATATCTGCCATTGAATAATATATTAGTACTAAGCTCCTTAAGATGCCTACGTTACTCGGTGTTATGTAACATGTTACGGCGAACATTCAAAAGTGCATAGTACAGGGAAACCAGAGTTATGATCCGCTAGATGTGAATGTTACACCATGTAACATTGATAAGTAGGTACGCAGCTTTGAATTAACTTTTATATTTTTGCCATTTTATTGGCAATCAAGACAATTTTTCAAGACTAAGTTATCAATAGTATTAAGAAATAAATGTTGACCTCACTGTTTTTTTTTTGTGTTCTAACACACGTCCGTATTTAATGTACACAGATGCTTGTAATTGATACTTTGTCTTCGCCCGTGTGTTATTATCAAAACGGCTACTAATTTCAAAACAATCAACTAATAAATTAATAATACATTCATCCCCACATTGACCATATTTAACATTCCACGCCAATTTATTGTAATTTAAACCTTAAGAATACTAGCAGTAAAATTCATTTTACGCTGTACAATTTTTGTAATATCATCTGTGATGGTACTGCATCTGTCAAAATGACATTTGTCACGTGATCAAATTAAATAGACGCTCTTAGGACAATTTTTCCTGTGGGGTGTAATTAAAGAATCAAAAATAGATTCAATATAAAACGATTGTAATGACATTTTGAAACATATTGATGGTTGTATAGTTAGTTGTTATAATTCTAAGTAATTGGAAGATAATTTAATGAACTATTTTAATGTTAATTGTCCAGAGACTTCCAAGTAGAATTATAAAAGATTTTTGTAGAAAAGAGGCAAACCAGTAGCTGATTGCCTTAAAAATGTCGTCTTGAAAAATTGCTATTAAGAAAAATTAAAGGATTTTTATTGGAAGATATCTCTTAAACGGTTTGATCTCGTCAAACTTTTGCACATTTTTAATTCTAGGCAGGCCTGAGGCCTAATTTTAGTCCCTTTCCACCCTTTTCTTAAGAGGAAAGGATGGGGAGGAAAGGATGGGAAGGAAAAGTGGATTTGACGGTGACGAGACGCATAGGAAGGGGAAATGTCCTCTTTATGTTCGTCTTCTCTTTCGTCAGTTGAGGGTAGGCAACGCATCTGCAATTGCGGATGTTTATGGGCAGCAGTCGCTTTCCATTTCGGTGGATTCAGGTGGTCGCTTGCTCGTTTGCCACCTTATATTATTATAAAAAAAAAATCTAGGCAGACAGAATCACGTGTAAAAACTAGATTAGAAAAGCATTTTCTTTATAACGATATCTAAACATAATATTGCCAATTTGCTCGGCAATTTCATACTAATCCGGGGGCACGTAGAACAAACTCAATTATGTCTTGTCACCACATAATACATAGGATCGTCGTGTCTGTTTGCTCGGCAAACTTGAACTCGTGATCTTTGTTCCGAACTAACGAGTTTGTTCGCTGAAGAAATATTTTTTCAGAGAGAGATTTAAGAGCGGAAAGTATTAGGGTCAATTATACATAAAGGAAGGTATTTTCTTCATGTTTATATAAGACACAATAATTTTAAAAATACGATTTTCGTTATCAGTAACGAATATTTGCGAAATTTAGAATTTTCATTTGATATTACAGACACTTCAATTGTATTATGTATAGATACATTACGTTTTTATAAGATCGCATATTAAGTGTATATTTTTTACTAAATATTTATATTTATATTTTACAAGCACATGAATACTCTGCTTTTAGTTATTACAAAGTAATTATTTCATTAGTGTAATCCATTTTATTGATATGTAAATAATTAATTGGTAAAAACCTTACCAAGAAATAAACAGCTTGAAACTAGTTTAATGTAATAATTAAAAAAAAAACAATAATTAATTTGTTTTATTGGTAGACATAGAAAGAGATGGATGGATTGCGACAGGTGACATGATCAAAAAGGGAGTGATGACTGAGATGACGTATGATAGAGTTATTTGGAGGACAAAAACCAGTTGTGTCGGCCCTACTGGAGTAGGATAAGAAGGATGATGAATTTGTTTTAGAGGAAAAATTTGCGGGTAGAAGTAAAAAAACACATGATTAATATCGATTAGTTAAGTTGTCTGAATTACATGTTAAGGATGCATTTAACTTATTGAAACTAATTGAACAGATGTATCATTTGGAGCGCGAAAATTAATCTCAAATACAGTTGCTGGCCTAATCCCTCTTGTGACCGATCACTTGTCACTCGAAACCACTCATGCGCCGAAACCCTGGATCAAACTTGTATCTTAAAGCGCTTTTGAGCTTTAAAGGTTAGTACACAGTAGTACAGTTGTTCTTAAAATGTTAAGTTATTATTTTAGTTGACAAAAAATGGCGAATTTTAAGTATTAGTAGCAAAATAAAATTTGTTATTAAATTTAAAATGTTATCTATAGTCTATAAAAAATAATATTTAGTACGTTTCAAGTTTTATAAAAGGTATATCTTCTATCTAAAAGTGTAAACAACTAGCTGTTACTCGCGACTTCGTCCACGTGTAATTATATATTGTAAAAAAATATAGCCTATGTTACTCAGAGATAACGTAGATTTTTAATGGCGAAAACATTTTTGAGGTCGGCTTAGGCGGATGAAGTCGCGGACAAAAGCTAGTGTTACTTAAAGCACTTAAAGCGCTTTATTGTAACAAAATCTCTAACATCCCTAAATAGCACGTATCAAGCGATTTATTCGCTTGATGGCGTTACAAAAGCGCTATTTGATTGACACTCGACACAATTGCGGCAAGTGTAAAAATTGTCAGCCACAGACTATCGAACATGAGATCCCTTTCTCATTTCGGTTAAATAGAAAATACAAAGCTTTATAAAAATAGACTAAAGAGAAGTCGATCCCAAATGTAATTTTTTTATGCGCAACAAATAGTTATAAAAAAAAATAACTAATTGAATTACCAATAACCTACCTGAACAAATCCAATGATATTATAGTGATTTTTATTAAAAATTTTGATAATTATTGGATAATAATAGGGACAAAATAAAAATCAATCGAGGACTTGAACACTGTATATTACTTGGCAGAGTGACAGATGGAATGAACGATTGTAGATTAAAAAAACAAAAAAACTTAATTATATCATAGATTATGAATTTACCCAATTACAACAAAAAATACCAAAAAACACAATCTATTTGTGTAATTACATTTAAGAAGAAACTTTAAAAGAAATGTAAAACATTTTACATTTAATCAAATAAGATAAATCAAAGTTTCGAAACAAATATTAATCTTGTTCCGTCTCGGAACAAACGTACGTGTCAAAAGCATTTGCTAAATTACAAATGTTTCACGGTGTAGAAAACGCTTGTGGAAATCTCAACAGTACTATAAATAGTACAAACAAGAAAGATCTTTTACAAAATTTAAATTTTCATATAATGTAATTTAGTGTCCGTAATAAATAAAAAAATTGAAATTTGTTCAACACGATGAACACTAATTTTATATTTATTACCAACTGTCAGGGAATTATAAAAACATTATTTTATTGTTTACATTTGTCAAATTCTTAATTGCAAATGTCAAAATAGTAATTACCTTACTATGGCAATCTTGCTTCTTTGATGTTGGCAGCAACTTATAGTCTCTTTCCCACATTAGGATTTTTATCCAAAATATTTAGCCCCTAAGTTTAATGACGTGATAATGTGTATAATATCCCGTAATTGCCGACATCTTAGGTAAAAAAGAAGTGTGTCTTTACGCTTTATTATAATAATGTAGATTGAAAGAAAAACATTACTAACTAATACTTTTTTTCAATTCTGCCCTAAAAAATCATACTAATATTATAAATGTGAAAACTTATATGGATTGATGTTTGTTAGAGCCTAAACTGCTGAACGGATCTCGATGATATTGGGCATAATTGTAGGGGACAGGAAGAACACATAGGCTACTTACTTTTTTTAATTTCACGCGGCCGGAGTCGCGAACGAAAACTACTTTCATAGAGAAAAGTTTATTTACGTCGGAGTGATCATTTTATGTGCAAATCAATAACAAAACAAAATTTAAAAACACAGGTTTAATTACGTAAACTCGTGGCATAAAATAACGTGGCTTTATTGAAGCGTGTATAATTGTTTTTTTAAACATCTCGAAGGAATCACTGATGCTATAAAATCAAATGTTATAATTTACTCGCATCGTTTACGATCTCCGTATGAATCAATAGCTGTGTTCGTGTCTCGTGAGCAATTAAGTCGAGAATTTTAATGCTGGTACAATTCTTAAACTTATAGCGTAAAAATTTAATAAAACAAACAAAATAAAGTTTGATTGAACTGTCTATATTACGATAAAATGGATCGATTTAATTTTTAAATTAAATGTTCCTCTATTAATATATGTCTAAGCAGTTTATACTTAGTCTTGTTTTTTTTTATTGCCGGCGCCATGTTGCTATCTCGATCCTCCTAACAACTAATCTTGTGCTTGTGCTTGTGCTTGTTAACCATTAGGATATTAATGCCTTAGTTACTAGTAATGCACACTACAAAATTGTAATAGGTCAATAGTTAAGTCGGGCGCTTGATGATGTGAACATGTATGGAGGTGCCTGCATTATACCGATTTGGACCCGACCCAATTAAGCTATGACCCGCTAAAAATACTTAGTCTCCAGGGTCTCCAAAAGTTAAAGCTTGTAACTTGCACCATACATTTTACACGTACGAGTCTGGGGGTAAGGCGTCGCGAACTTAACTGGAAGCGATCTCGTGTTGAGGTTATGAGTCAACTGGGCGATGTATGCCGTAAAGCGCAATATTCAGAGAATGATAATAGCAGATAGGTGAATAGGTATTAAATGGAACTGAAAAATCTGCGCCAGTAATTAATTTACCTTATAATTATCACAAAACTTAGATTGTATTGAAAATTAGTTTTAACTGAACATTCAAATTGTTCAGTTTAAACTGATCATCTCTAGGCTTAAGTACAACGCGTGTAAGTCGTTTTCCCGACTACTATTAAAAATAAATCTAAGGCATTACGTTTGGTTTCATCTTATCTCTGTAACTCCCTAAAAGTAAATACTCACAGAAGCTGATAGGTAAAAAACTCATTAACATTTGTCGTGTCTGTATTTTAGTCTATGCTCGTGGAGGAGTAAAACTTATAATTGAATTTCCGTTAACTATACCCCACTGACTGTTAAGACTTGGCCATAACTCGCGTATGCAATAAGACCTTTGTCCAACAATGTAACTGTACAACTCAATCAAATGTACTCATTGTACAATTTTATAAGCTTTAATACCTCGGCTTATATTAATTGGTTTATTGCACTTATATTGGTAATGTCTTGGTAGCTTTCGTGTTTGTAAACATTTTAATCTCATATTAAACATGTTTGATGCAATTTGATTGGGAAATATTTTCAAAAATGTGATAAATATTTCAGTAGGGCTAATTTAAATCCCTTTTCCTTCCCACCCTTTTCTTAAGCGAAAAGGATGAGAAGAAAAAGTTTTTTGACAGCGGAGGAGAAGCATAGGAAGGGTAAATATCCTGTTTGTATGCGTCTTCTCTTTGGTCGATTAATGGTAGGCAACGCATCTGCAATTGCGGATGTCTATGGGTAGATGTCACTTCGCCATTTCAGCGTTATCAGGTGGCGGCTTGCCTCCTTATAATGTAAAAAAAAACTTACACCCTACCTATATAAACTGTGAGATGTTAAATTTGACAATTCTTAATTATTTTTATAACCATACTAACTGTTCCCGTGCGGCTTCATCCGCATGAAATTATGCAAATTTTATTTTTACATTTGTCAAATTATCAATAGCAAATGTCATATCACATGACATGAAAAACCTTGGCAATCTTACTTCCTTGATGTTGGCAACAACTTATGGAATCTTTCACACATTAGGGTTTTTATCCAAAATATTTACCCCCTAAGTTTAATGGCGTGAAAATATATAGTCTAAAGCGTGACGATAGTGTATGGGTTTTTAATAAAAAAAAAGAGTTATTCAAAAATATGCTGTAATCGCTAACATCTTAGGCAACAAAGAAGTGTGCGTTTACGCTTTATTATAATAGTATAGATTTGAACATCTAAACGCAATATAAAATCACATTCGATTCAGAAATACTGTTTTATTTATATCTACGTAATATACGGAACGAATATGTCATCTACAATACTGATAGATGAGACTAACCTATCTCTTGACCGGTCATAAAACAAAAGAAATACGAAGAATTATGGAGTCGAAAATCAAGAGGCCAGATAAGAGGTTTTATTTAGTTACAGTATGCGGAGGCAGCCGCGTGTTTTTTCGCAGATAATCCGTTTGATATATTGTGTTTAACTCTGTGATTTATTTGTAAAGTTTGTGTTTAGAATTTGGGGGACGTATTAATATCGATATCGATGTTCAACTGGTAAGGTTACAGCGAATTTCCGGGTATTATATCTTGTATTTTTATAATAAAATAGTACAAAACATTTAGATAAACGCTACGATTTAGGATCCTTTAAGAAGCGAGGCTATCACCTCAAAGTCTGTCTAAACATCTGCAGTTTCTCTGGTATTGCGGATGTGTGGGCTTCGTTAAGCATAGTCTTTCGTTTGCCCCCTTCTTTTTAAATATCTGCAGATCTTCTGGTTTTGCGGATGTAGGTCTGGTTCTGGGGGCGTCGATCAACATATTATAGTGTTCTCGCTGCTCTTTTACAAAAAAAAAGTAAAAATACAAAGATTGTCTTTGGACAACCTAACTTTTATACAAAAAAAAAAAACGAATTCTAATTTTAATAGCTGAATACAGTCGAGGTCATTGAAAAGGATATTTAGAAATTAATGTATAATAATAATTACAAGTGTGATTTTAATTTAGTGATTTCACGACATTTTTAGATTTTTTTTTCTTTCACGTCAACTGTAGGTGTTTTATACCGACTTAGTATGTCATATGACACTCTGGGGATGAAGGAATATCAAATGACACCTTATTCGTCAAAATCGGTCCAGTCGTTTTATCTGTAGCCCGTTACAATGGAAAAAGAAACATACGTACGAGTAACATTAGCCTCTTTAAATTTATCAGTCAGGTTAAAATTTAATAAATTTCTTTTACCAAAGATGTTGAATCTAGAGATAATAAATCAATTAGATTAATTAAAGAAGAAACCGTTATCCGTATGTACTAGGGTAGCATAAGACATGTGGATAGTAAGAATTTCTTCCTTGACATGCTGCACGGAGGAAACGGACTCGGTATTTCAATTAAAATCATTTATCTTCCACAAACGAAAGATGGACGTGCCACTGTAATTGCTGCTCTATGCTGTCCTATAACTTCGTTTATACACGAAACACAATATAGACATTCAATACTGAGGTATAAAATACTTTTTTTTTATAATATAAGGTGGCAAACGAGCAAGTGGCCACCTGATTGCACCTAAATGGAAAGCGACCGCTGCCCATAAACATCCGCAATTGCAGATGCGTTGCCTACCCTTAATTGACGGAGGAGAAGACGCACATAAAGAGGACATTTGCCCCTCCAATGCGTCTCCTCCACCGTCAAATCCACTTTTCCTTTCAATCCTTTTCTCTTAAGAAAAGGATGGAAAGGAAAAGGGACTAAAATGAGGTCTCCGGCACCACACTCATCAGACGAAACGCGGAATTGCTACCACTTCACGCCTGTCTTCTGTGTGGTCGTGGTATTACACTGGGCGAGCCGAGCCATGCGTACGAAGATGTTAAAGCGGGCTCTACCACTGTCAAACAAAAAAACCTTTATACAAATTGTCATAGGACTTATAAAACGGGAGCATTTGTTTATTGTACACTATTTACCAACTTGTATTACAAACTTTACCCCTTTCTGAGAGGTTTTGTGCTAACTGAAAGAGTCCCTTAGTGTAAATATAGTTTGAGAAAATGACACTTAGAGTCCACTCTGTGGAGTAACTTTAAATCTACACTAATATAATAAAGCGTAAGCACAGACTTCTTTGTTGCCTAAGATGTCAGCAATCACAGCACATTTTCGAATAGCTCTTTTTTAAATAAAAAGCCCTACACTTACGTCACGCTTTAGGCTATATATTTTCACGCCGTTAAACTTAGGGGTAAATATTTTGGATAAAAACCCTAATGTGGGAAAGAGACCATAAGTTGTTGCCAATATCAAGGTTGCCATGGTTTGACATCATGTCATGTCATTTTGTCCTTTGCTATTGATAATTTGACAAATGTGAACAACAAAATGAAATTTTTATAATTCACTGCGGATGAAGTCGCATGGGAACAGCTAGTATGAAATATTTATATTAAGAGCTATTTCGTTAGTTTTAATAAAAATAAAAAATACATTAGAAAGTGAGTAATACGAGGAACTAATTAAATATTATTACAGAGATAAGAATATAAAAGCTTTCCACAAAACGTACAAAGGACTTCAAACTGAACTAGAAAATTATAACTTCCTAAGTCAGGTACGTAGAAAACGTTGTGTAACAAAAAAACTATAAAACCTGCAATCCATTTTCAACCATAAGGCTTATAAGATAAAGTCTATTTTTCAATTCATTCTAATGTAACGGCTACTCTGTGACTCATCGCAATACTCAGCCAGTGATGTGAAACACTCGATTAATTATTCAAAAAACTTTCTTTGTAATTCGAATTGTTTTCCTTTTTCCTTTAGAAGTGCTAACTGAAAACACATTTCTGGAAGCAAATAAACTTTTTGTTTTTGAAAATGATGAATGTTTCCATTTTAACGTCAACGAACGATGCTAGTTTGTATTAATTAAGTACTTGAGAGTTTTAAAGCGATTGTTGTGTTGAGATACTTATATTCTGAGTGAATTTAATTCTTATTTATTGGAGCACTTATAGTATTAATTTGATTAACTAAGATTAAATTGCTGTACTCATACATTTTCAAAGAATTGTTTAATCTTGCGTATACTTGAATGTTTTAACAGTGGTAGAGCCCGCTTTAACATCTTCGCACTAATGGGCCGGCTCGCCTGGTGTAATTCCACTACCACATAGAAAACAGGCGTGAAGTGGAAGCAATTCCGCGTTTCGTCTGATGAGTGTGGTGTCGGAGGCCTAATTTTAGTTCCTTTTTCTTTCCCCCTTTTCTTAAGAGGAAAGGATGGGAGGGAAAAGTGGATTTGACGGTGGAGGAGATGCATAGGAAGGGGAAATGTCCTCTATATGTGCGTCTCCTCCTCTGTCAATTAGGGTAAGCAATGCATCTGCAATTGCGGATGTTTATGGGCAGCGGTCGCTTTCCATTTCGGTGGATTCAGGTGGACGCTTGCTCGTTTGCCACCTCGTATTAAAAAAAAATGTTCTGGACATCTTTATTTTAATCATAAAAATATAATAATATAAGAGCGTCCCTTACTGTTATTTACTGGGAGAAAAGTTCACTTAGGAAATACGAAAGTAGCTACACTTTTGTAGGATTTTTAAATTAACGTATGGATATTGTGTACTATTAATATGTACTATCTATACTTCTATACTAATATTAAAAAGACGAAAGATTTTTACTTTTGAATTCCACTATGTGTTGAAATAACTCAAAAACTACCGGATCGATTTTAAAATTTTTTTCATTATTAAAAAGCTACGTTATTGCTGCTGTTTTACTATTTTAAATTTCACGTGGACATTCACGGGCCTTAATAAAAGGGTTTTGCAATGTTGACACGCGTCGCAATTACTAGAATGTCTTTTAATACTGGGTTTGCGATTTAATCATAAGAAACGTCATGTTGTCTGTCATTATATCTGTAATCGGTAGGACAATTGCTACGTAATGATTAGTTATATTGCAATTGTAAAAATGTAACTTTTTTCCAGTTTTTAAACTGTCTAATTGATGCTTGTATCGCGCGATGCGATACATTTTTAATACACTTCTGAAAGACAAATTGTCCGTCCGAGTTTTGAATTTTTTAACCATTCCTTTTTTAAAAAGGGCAACTGGGTATTGTTTTGATAGTGAAGTTAGTAATAATTCTAATACTAACCTTGTTTTAGGTTTCTGTCTATTTTTTTCTATATAAAAATCTGAATTATAAAATAAGGGAACATAAGCGTAGTTATAGTTAATTTACACATAATCTAAAAGCAAATTCGTATATTTACTAGTTAAAAATCATATAAGGTTTTAATTATTAAAATTTTATCGATATTTTCAATTAATTGTTAATTACTAGTGAAAGCTTTACTATTTTGTTATCGATATATTGAACATCACTAGTCTGTAAAGGGTGACCGCCGCGGTGTCGCCGCGGTAATAGAGGGCGTTCCTTGCAATAGGGTTGTCTGTTTTTACTTTTTTCTAATTGGATTTTTTTTTATTTCAAATCTTGCGTAACCTTTGCTTAGAACTGCTGTTTAAATTTATATGTGTTTCCTAAAATTAATACGTATAATAAAATATGTAATACGTATCCAGTGAATTTATATATTATTATTTTACGGACCAGAATGGCTCAAAAAATTCTGCTTCCAGTCTAATTGTGTATATCTAAATATTGTCTATTAGAATTTTTGTAATTATTTTATAAACGTGATAATAGTTATATTAACAGATATTTTAGCTCGTTGTTGCAACCCTATCATGAAGTTTCATCAGGGGGGGGAATATTCGTTTGAACGTAGATCCACATGTCCAGTATTCCGTGACTTTTTAGCTAATAATTTTCACAAAATATTGTTGAAGCATTATACGATAAAAACCAAAATTGAATGTATTATGTACTGAAAGGAATAAAATGTAGTAATAGTACAATTATTGTACTAAATGTCTTTTTTGGCATGTACGAAGTTCTAATTAGAAATATTAATAAGAAAAGATGGGAAGAGAAAGTGGATTTGCCAGTGGAGGACACATAGGAAAGGTATTCCCCCTTTTTATGTGCGTCTCCTCCTCCGGCAAATAGGGTAGGCAACCTTTTTTTTTTTTATAACATAAGGTGGCAAACGAGCAAGCGGCCACCTGAAATCGCCAAAATGGCGAAGCGACCGCTGCCCATAGACATCCGCAATTGCAGATGCGTTGCCTACCCTTATCCGACGGAGGAGGAGACGCACATAAAGAGGATATTTCCCCTTCCTATGCATCTCCTCCACCGTCAAATCCACTTCCTCTTCCCAACCTCTCTTTATAAGAAAAGGGTGGTAAAGAGAAAGGGACTTAAATTAGGCCTCCGGCACCACACTCACATCACACGAAACACGGAATTGCTTCCATTTCACGCCTGTCTTCTGTGTGGTCGTGGTATTACACCGGGCGTGCCGGCCCATTCGTGCTAAGATGTTAAAGCGGGCACTACCACTGTAGTTACGGAACGAACCTAACTGCAATTACGGAAGTCTACGGGCAATGGTCGCTCTTTTGCCACCTTATAATAATAAAAAATGATTTACTAGTTCCGTAACATTCTATTACAAATTATTATTAAATATTAAAATCACTAGAAAAATGCAACACTGATTAATAAATAATACAAAACATCCGTACAGTGCAGGTCAAAAGCAGTTATAAGACAAATGTGACACTTTTCTTATTGTCTGTCCCCTTTCTTTTTAGCTATGGTTTAAATAAACACATGTAATACAAATTATTTATGGTCAATTATGTCTTGCATGGACATTCTCGAAGAACAAGGGTAACGTTCGTCTTAATTTATTCCCAGTGGAGTCGCTCTGTTAGAATTAAAATTTTATTCACATAGCTATTAAAACTGTGCGAATAAATTTTTATCTTCTCAAAGATTTAAAATTGTAATAAAAACTCCTTTATACGTTTAAGACAATGTTGATATTTGAATTCTTAATTTTAAAAAAATTTTACATCGACTTACAAACTCTATCTAAAATCCACCAGAAACAGATATTACTAGACTTATGAATAAGCATAGAATTGAATAAAATAAAGAGTTGAATTCATTCAACACAACAGTCGATGAAGTAAAATTCAATAAAACAACTCTATTCATTTTTAAATCTATGATGACTAAACTAAACAATTCCATAGCAGTAACTCAACAACATTGTATAACAACAATAAAGGTAACATCACATATGGACATTACGTCCGAAAAGAAACCGTGTCGCATTTTATAGAACTAGCTTTTAGCACATAAATTCTACATTTTATGGTCTAGAATTAATGCTTCCAGCTCATTATGGGGCTATTCTCAGACAGGGGTACATTTGTGGGTCAAGAAAGAGTTATTGTGTGAATCTTGAAAGAGAATAAAGGGTTACTTTGCGAAGGGTTCTTTTGTAACAATGTAATTTAAGGTAGCATAGTTTGAAAATAGATATGTTTTATCTAATTATTGCACTATTACATCATAATAATGTAACGGTTTTCAGTTTAATTGATTTAACACTGAATTCATATCTTGGTAAATTTAATAATCCTTTATTTCAAGATATGAAAAGACAAAACTATTTGAATATGATGTTGGAAGATAGAATACATATATATAATCTTGCTTATACTATAAATGAAGTTTAGATGAATGGATGCATAGGCGTTTGTTAGATGGAATTTGGCACAGACGTAGAACATAGACTGGAAGAATGGATAGGCTGCTTACTTTTAATGATGTATTCTGAACGGAGTGGCGGGCAAAAGCTAGTTTAAAACGAATAAGTATAAGCGAATTAAATCCTTTTTAACAATCAAGAGCAAAGAGCTCAAATAAAGCATGAGACATCCATAAACAAGTAACGATGTCCATTGAAATGTACAACTTATTATCATGTTTAATAAACATTGAAACATTGTTGATTCAAACAGGTTTGGTTATATTAAACTGTCAACTACCCTACTAACCCCTGGAAAATAGAACGTACGAAAAAATAAAACTAACAAAGAACTACAACCAGAAGTACATTTTAATGATCTTGTTCAAATAAGGGAACGTGATTTTTTTATGATCAAACTTCGATTGTACAAAACTAAAATGAGAATGAGGATAATTAATTTTGATATTACGAGTATTTTGATTTTGTAGTGTTATAAAATTGTAACAATTTGATAGAAGTTTACTGCTGGGAATTTTGCAACACTTACAAGTTTGGATTATTACGATGTGAATGTAATAAACGGAATAAAAATAATTCTACCAGTTGCTAGACTATTTTTATACTATGACGTTGAAACTTTTCACATAAGATTATTGTTTAAAAGTAAAAGAAAAATGTTAATGAAGAACATAGAAAATAAGATCAAGTATATTAGATAACCACTCTTAAATCTTAGTTTTAGGTAACTAATGATGATTTTTATAGCGATTCTTTATAAAGAAATCTAACTATAGAAATCATGTCTAACAGTAGTAGTGCCCGCTTTAACATCTTAGCACAAATGGGCCGGCACACCCGGTGTAATACCACGACCACACAGAAGACAGGCGTGAAATGGAAGCAATTCCGTGTTTCGTCTGATGAGTGTGGTGCCGGAGGCCTAATTTAAGTCCCTTTCTCTTTACCATCCTTTTCTTATAAGGAGAGGTTGGGGGGGGGAAGTGGATTTGACGGTGGAGGAGATGCATAGGAAGGGGAGTTATCTTCTTTATGTACGTCTCCTCCACCATCGTATAAGGGTAGGCAACGCATCTGCAATTGCGGATGTCTATGGGCAGCGGTCGCTTCACCATTTTGGCGGATTCTTGTGTCCGCTTGCTCGTTTGCCACCTTGTTATAAAAAAAAAAATTATTATGAAGAAATCCTTTAACTTACAGTTTCCGGTTAATTATGTATTAAAATCTCAACACATCATCATCATCGACCTGCACTTGTCCTTCGAAGGATCTGCACTGTATGTGCTGCGTAGATCTCTATAAATTCTCAACATTGTGTTATTGTGTTATTTCTCTCTGGGTTATTATTTTATTTGACACAATTCTATTCATATTGTCTGTACAGTTTAATGATCTAAATTTAACGTCCATCAAAAAGCATCCGTTACAATCACAAAACATTAAATATCTTATTTCACACCTCTAAAACGATTAACATTCTATAACAGAAGAACAAAGATAGCACATCATTAAATCCGAAATGGTCAAATAATGACCATGAATAAATTATTAAGTGAGATAAGGGATCGAAGTGGGGTCGCACCTAAATCACAATGGGACCCTAAAGGATCCCTCAAGGAGATGCTTTGGGACCACTGTTGTATTGTATGAAACTGTATCACAATACGACCGTAGATTGATGGGCATAAGTGTTTTGAATTGCATTTGTTATAGCATTGCTATTAATTGTTCCTATTTAAATGTTGACAGTAACGTGTATGTTTATAATGACACTGTTCAGAGCAACTTTTAGTATATCGTAAAAACATCAAAAACTAAGAGTACACTCTGCAAAACTAAAATAAAAAAAATAAGAATTTTTCATCATAAGGCTTAATTCTCTCGGATATAATAATGCTATAAATCAGAAGTCCTAATAAAAAGCCTAATTTTAGGGTAATTGCAAACAAAAGATGTAGTTTTCATAAAAAATATTCGATCTTAGAAGACAAATTGAAATGTCCCAATTCAAAAGGAGTCTAGCATCGCGAAGCGTACAAAGGAATTCCATCTACAAATATCAAAAAAGGTTGATCCATGAGTCACAATGCGTATTGATCTAAAATCTTAATCCTTTAGGTCGATGACCTTACAAAGGGAATGAAGCACGTATCGTACATTCAGTTTTTTATCGACATAGCACTAGTTCACAGGTCATAATATATTCAAAATATGCATTGTACGTTACTCTATTGTCAAGTGATGTAGACAATGACATTTTGATGATGAAGATCACCATCTATTTACACGCATCAAATTTAATACGGTTTATGAACAAAAAATTGTACAATAGACTCTTGGACCTTTTTAATACAATGCTGTTGGATGAACATATAATTTTGTTTACGCATCATTAAGTTGTGATTAGATCTGTGGAGAGCTTGATCAAGATTTTTTAATGATCATTAACATGAAGACAGTTATGGTTCACGTGAGAAGATAAGAAGTGAATTGTTTAAACTTGAAACCTAAGAGCGGGGTCACACCTTTGACTAAAATGTTGTGCGATAGTCGATTGTTTCGCAGCCAATTCAACCGTTTAGTTGCACAAATAAAAATCGAGTAGTGTGCACACCTCCATGTAAACTCATAGGAATCAAAACGAGATTGAAAAGACGTAGAATAGTTTAGTTTCAAGTGTGCGCACACTCTTAAAGTAACTAGTTGTACAAACGTTGGACCAAATGTTGGAGTCCTTTGGCCAAACGTAAAACGTATATTGTAGGTAATCCCAACTTTAATTTAAGCGACCAACAAAGCGTGCCGGACAATGGTTGGATATAACAACATATTCACGTAGACTACGCCCGTACTCTTTTCTTACATACGAACACTATTTGTTTCTTCCGTACTACAAACTAGTGATGGACCACTGTTATATTGATTATAAATTATCGATATCGATATTCGTTACCAGACTCGCGAACACTATTTTTACTATTAATTGATAACAGTAGAATCTTCAGAAAAAGGGTAAAGAGATAAAAGGACATTTTCCTTTATACACATTTTTCACGCTGAAGTAGTATAAACTTTTTCTGAAGCTTCGGACAATTATCATCATCCTCATCACCTCGTCTTTTTCCTCCTTCTGTAAGTCTTTCCTACTTCTTCAATTACATCAATGAGTCATTATCGTAAAGTAATATGATACTTAATTTCTATATCTTTATCGAATAATATATCGATATTTGCACTGTCCCATCTCTAGCAGGATAGCAATAAGCTTACCACTGAAAAGAGTATTATTTACGACCGACACAAGAACGGAGGTAATATTTAGTGGCGAGTAAAAATTTGTACGTGTCCCGCGGATATGTCCTCATAAATTTCCTCTTGTAAAAGCTCGCTAATGGTATTTGCAATTGTGTATCATATCTACGGAAAAGATTTCTTATAAATTGTATGTAACGTGAAAATAGGTAAAGGAATTCGCGTACTATAATTCTTAGACATCTATAATGTTGAAAAATTTCGCTTGGTTATTTTTTTACCGTTATTAAACAAATGGCTAACGAATTATTTATAAACATAAAAAAAAACATATAGACGAATTGAGTACCACCTTCTTTTGGGAAGTCGGTCAAAAATAGTCAATAGCCAATATTGTTATTTATGTTAGACTAGCTTTCGTCAGTGGCTTCGTCTGCGCAGAATAAAAAAACTTGGTTTGTAGCCAATGTGTTCTTTATCTGTGCTTTCATCGTGATTGGTTAAGTTGTTTTGGAGATACGTAGTACAAACATCCATACATCTAAACACTCGCATTAATTATGTATGACTAGCTTTCGCCCGCGACTCCGTCCGCGTGTTATTAAAAAAAAACCTATGTAACCTATATGTTCTTCTAGACTATCCTCTACATCTGTGCAAAATTTGATTGAAATTCGTTCAGTAGTTTAGGCTATAAACTCTAACAAACATCCATCTAAACTTTCACATTTATTATATTACGAGCTATTGCCCGCGACTTCGTCTGCGTGGTATTAGAAAACATACAAACTATATACGAGTAAATTACAAAAAGCTACGTATCCCTCGGGAAGCGGACAATTCTCAGGGATGAAGCTTATCCCATGTGTACTCCAGACTTTGTTTTATATCTGTGCCAAATTTCAATAAGATATGTTGAACCGTTGCAGAATGATCAAGTAAACATTAAAAAACTAAATTAATGAATCCTACGGGAACCGTAACTGTTCCAGGGATAAAAAGTAGCCTATGTGTTCTCCCAGACTATGCTCTAAACCTGTGCCAAATTTCATGGAGATCCGTTCAGCCGTTTAGGCTACTAACGCTAACAAACATCCATCCATCCATCCATCCATCTAAACTTTCGCATTTATAATATTAGTAAGAAGTATGATTATTTCTATTAAATACTAGAAATTAAGTCTTTGTTATAAATTTTCTTTTATAAGTACCAGTAACAAGGTACAATTTACTTACCTATTATCAACGCATAATCAAAGGACTAACCAAGCTTTAATTAAAATATCAGATTCGAATGAAATCAGTCGCGACCACAGTTAATATGCGAGACCGCACATTCGGCGCTACAATGTTGGGGTACAGTCGCGTCCAAAAATTAAATTAACGAAGACACGTCTCTAAAATGTAAGATATAGAGATACTAGAACAGACAATGACAAACTACGCTCATATCACCTTTTTTTCCTTATCCAACTTAAGGTTTGCGCACCAAGATTTCGTCCTAAATATCGGTATTTCGTCATTCCAGTTATCACTTTCATCTCAATCATGTCTAGCCAAATACAAACTAGGTTTTTCTAAAGATTATATGTGTTTTGATATTCTGGAATGCTCAATTATAGGAGCAAAAAGTAACTAATTGAAAATTGAATTATTATTCCGCATTAGAGATAAAAAAACAAAGCAAAATAACTTTTAAATTGTTTTTAAGCAATGCAGTTATTGGTCTCATCTTAGTACTATAAGTTTACAAAGAACAATTTAAATAGTATATAATTTTTACCGGAACATCTAGTACTCTATATCTTGGTGTGATGTGCAATAAAGTGCAAATATAGACCATAAAGTCAGGTTAATAGGTTCGATGCACTGCACGTATACTGCTGCGCTAATAATGTTGACATATTCACTATTATTTTCGAAGCTTTCGGGATAATTGTCTATGTATGGAAAATCATATATAAAGGGCTGTTCATAGTTCAATACTATAGACGTTACTGTTCTTTAATTTGAACACCATTTAGTTCCGATTTTTTATTTATTACTATAACTAATTAATGTTTTTTTAAAATAGTTACTTCGTAATCGTAAAATGACCGAAGTAAGTGTGGATGGATTATCCGAATTATATTACGGCTTATAAAGATGTATGGAAGAGCACACACTGTGCCGACCCTCCGTAGAGAGCAGATTGAAAGGAATGTGTGTTATTCGCTGTTTTTATATTTTTTCTTAAAATAGTCTCCCGATCTTTTAATAGCACTAATATTTTCTAAGCTTCTTGCGTAAAATCACCTCCAAAAAGAAAACAAAAATATATTCAATTAATATAATTAATTTGAAATAAAATGTACTAAAGCAAGGAATAAACGTGTCACAAGATCTTCGCTAAAATATATCACAGTAGTTCCCGACCTGCACCAACAAGATTCTTAAGTCGAGTCTGTTTTTACAGCTTCGGTAATAAAATATTACACGTCGACTTTAGTAGTTAATCCATTGTGATCGTGGAGTACGAAAAAGCAAATGTACAATGACTAATATATAGTTGTGAGCCAAGTACGTTAGCCAAGTCTTTGTTACGTTAGTTGATGTACTCTAGTTTTATTGTATCGTTAATAGAATTGAATTTTTGAATGATAAAAGCTTTAACGAAGAATACATATTGGTCTTACGTAAGGAAACAATCATACTAATATTATAAAGGCAATAGTTTAGATGAATGGATGGATCGATGAATGTTTGTTAAAGTTTGTAGCCTAAACGACTAAACGGATCTGAATGAAATTTGCTAAAGGATGATAGTTTGGAGTACAGCACAGTTTGGAGGAACACATAGGCTACTCGCTTTCCTTTTTTTTATGCTGACGGAGTCGCGGGCGAAAGCAAGTACATATATAAACACAAATGAAATTAAATATCGTTGCACTTACACCTTTTTAAAGAAATTGAGAGAAGAGGAAAAAGTGCATTTTATTACAGTTAAATTGTTGTGGAGAAAGTTGAAAAAGTTTATAAAAAAATATTCTGTTTTTATATTAGACCAATAAACGACTTAAATATAAGAAAGGTAAATAAAACACATAAAGTAATATTTATACAACGTTAAATTTAATATCGCAAGTAATAAAAGGGATAGAAAACGTTTTCATTACTCTCGCAAGACACGGCGACGGCGCTTTGAATAAGCAATATTGTGATAAAAGTCTTCTATTCATTTTAATATTGAGACTGAATACAACACTGTTGCAACTAAAATTAATGTTATTTAAAACTAGCTGTTGCTCGCGATATCGTCCGCTTAAAATTAAAAATAATGTAGCCTATGTTGCTCACTGATAAGATGTCAGCAATCACAAGCATATTTTTGAATAGTTTCTTCAATAAAAAGCCCTACACTTACGTCACGCTTTAGACTTTTTCACGCTATTAAACTTAGGGGGTAAATAAATTGGATAAAACCCCTAACGTGAGAAAGTCTATAAGCTGCGAGCTGCCAACATCAAAGTAGCAAAATTGCCATGGTAGGTAATTGGTATTTTGACATTTGGAATTGAGAATTTGACAGATGTAAACAATAAAATAAACTTTTCTATTTCATGCGGATGACGCCGCACGGGAACAGCTAGTTATTTTATAAAAACGTATAGTTATAAGTTAGTAATAAATCACAGATTCAGAAAGGGTTGAAGCTATAATTTTAATACCATCATGAACTTTTAACGTATTTATATAAAAACTGCACGGCAGATAAGCATTATGCATTTAGCGAGGTAATGGCTACGATTTGCATCAGGTATTGCTAATACGAGGATAGCGTGGCGCTTTTATTGGTATCTAACGTATGAGCTGACAGTACCGCCTACCATAACCGTGGAAATTGCTTTACGATGTTTTACTTATGGCAAAGGGGATTAAATAGAATTTTTATATTTTAAATATCTAGTTCTGTTTCGGTTGATCTTGGTAAGTGATTAGAGACCCTAAAGTATGTATTCTTGCATACGTCTGAATTAAGTCGCTTCTTAAGCATACCTTCTTGTACACAATTCATCTAATTCTTTCTTTGTTCTTCCTCTAACTTTATACCCATCCAGATTCAATCTTAACACTAAATTAAGAGTAATTTTGATAATTTGATAGTTACAAAAGTAAGGAATTTAAAAAATCCTAGATATGACAAATTATTTATGAATAATCCTCATTTTTCGCAAACTAAATTGATTAGAATATGATTAATTAATACAAAGAGAAAAGAATTGAAGAAATAAATAAATTACAGAACAACATTAAGCTTTAACTAACATATTATTTACATTATCCTTAACTAGCTTTTGCCTACATCTCTGTCCGCGTGGAATTAAATAAAAAGTACGTAGCTTATGTGTTCTTTCAGACTATGCTCTACATCTATGCCAAATTTCAACAAGATCCGTTCAGCCGCTTAGGCAAAAAACTCTAACAAACATCCATCCATCTAAGTCTAAACTTTTCGAAATTATATTATGAATACCATTAAGAAGTAATTATGTTATAAACATTAAAAGACTTTATTTATATTCCTTCGGTTCTTGTAAGACACGCACATTTTTCTAAATTGACATTTTTTGACATACTTATATATCACACTTACATATTACAGCCAGTATGTAGCCAAACCTCCTTATCAATCCACAACAAATTATGTGTTATGCGTGTTATTACTAAGAAGGTTTTAGAAGTATTTTTAAGTGATAATTTCTGTCATAAGCGATAAATATACGCTAATGGCTAACTTCTACGTGCCAACGACTCTCGACAAAGGGCAATAAATGTACTTTGAATATTTGTTACAATCGTCTCGGAAAGCTTTGACCTATTTAAAGTCACGAAGTCAACGCTTAAAGCTAACACATAGATAAGGAACAAACATTTTTTGCTAAGTAAAGGTGGGTTTAAACAAAACAGATTGATGACAAAATTTATTAATATTTGTAGATCAGTGGTAGAGCCCGCTTTAACATCTTCACACGAATGGGTTTACTCGCCTGGTGAAATACCACGACCATACAGAAGACAGGTGTTAAGTGGGAGCAATTCCGCTTTTCGTCTGATGAGTGTGGTGACGAATGCCCAAATTTGGTCCCTTTTTCTTCCCACTCTTTCTCTTATGAGAAAAAAATGGGGAAAGGAACGTGGATTCAGTTTTAGCTACAAACTGTAAGAAACATCCATCCATCTAAACTTTCGCATTTCTAACATTAGCAGTGTAAAAAGTATGCAAATAAATTAATTGCCCCCTCCTTTTGGGAAGTCAGTCAAAAATGGCTATCATGCCAACGATCTTATGTATTCTAAGCATCTGTCACTAGTAAAGAATTTAAAAAGCGAATTACATAGAAATTAAGCATTTTTGTCGTAACCCCACCAGTATCGAATGATTCACAAACATATGACTCAGCATCGCTATGCCTGATGAAATGCGACTAGGTCAACGACCATTTCACCGTACAATATGCACGCAACTGAGATTAAATATTGCGTCATTTGTATATGGATAGTTGAATAGAAAATCAAACAAATAATAATGGGATGGACAGATAGGACTCGACGATGTTGGCTCGGTGGATACTTACATGTAGACTTTGTAACAAATTGTGAGTTTTTATTTATTTACATTAATTGATATCTTACTAACATTATATCTTACTTCTTACTAATATTATAAATGCGAAAGTTTAGATGGATGGATGGATAGATGGATGGATGTATGGATGTTTTGTAGCCTAAACTGCTGAACGGATCTCCATTTAATTTGGCACAGGCTTACAGCGTAGTCTGGAAGAACACATAGGCTACTTTTTATCCTGGGTTCCCGTGGGATTTATTAATTTAGTTTTATAATGTTTACTCTATTATTCTGCAACGGTTCAAAATATCTTATTGAAATTTGGCACAGATATAAAACAAAATCTGGAGTACACATGGGATAAGCTTCATCCCCGAGAAATGTCCAGTTCCCGAGGGATATGAAGCGTTTTGTAATTTATATAGTTAGTATGTTTTCTAATACCACGCGGACGAAGTTGCGGGCAACAGCTCGTCTAAAATAAATGAATATTATTATAAAATTTACTACTACTCAGATACTTTCAATTTCACCGAGGACATAAAGGCTTTCTTAAGTAAACTACCAATTCAATTAAAGTTTAACCCTAATTCCATAGTGTCCAGAGTGACGAAAAAAAATTTTAAAAATCTACTGGTCTAGTTTAGAGAAAAATTCATGAGATTTTGATAATAGCATGTTGGTAGCATTATTTTTTTTTGCTTGAAAAAAACTCCGACGAATGAATGGTAAAGCCAAATTTGGTCAAGCATTTGTGATAAAATGAAACAAAATATATGGAAAGCGAACAGAAGATACGAAAAGCTAGTTGAAAAGTTGAATTATTACTAAGTTTTCACTTAAATAAGTCATTTAAACATTTAATTACATACTTTCTTTTGGTTGCTAAGTTTTAAGTAAGCAAAAAACTATTCGCAGCCGGTAGGATTCGAACCTACGCTCCCAGAGGGAATCTGATTTCGAGTCAGACGCCTTAACCACTCGGCCACGACTGCTGTGAAAGATAATGAGAAAACAGTCGTTCTGTTTAAAACATTTTAAACTATACAAATAAACTATATCAATTATTGTGTCACCGATTTAAAGCCTAGTTCAATACTAAAAATAAAGCTTAAGAAAAGCTTTATCATCAAAGAGGAAAGAATTTTTAATACTAAACTGGCTGTTACTCAGGACTTCGTCGTGGAAATAAAAAAAACAATAAAAAACAACCTATACCACTCATTGATAATGTAGCTTTTTAATAGTATAAGGTTTTTGAAATCGGCCAAGTACTTTTGAGTTCTTTCAAAACACAAAAATCCAAATATTTCCTCTTAATTATATTAGTATGGAAGTATTAATAAACTCAAAAGTACCGGACCAATTTTAATTATTCCTTAACTATTATAAAGCTATGTTATCATTAAGTAACTTAGGCTATACTTCAAGGCTGGACACGCTGGTAAAAGCTAGTCCCCTTTAAATATAAAGGTGTCTTATGCATCAATATTTTCGACAGTGAAAATTATTTATACTAATATTATAAAGAGGATAGATTTGTATTTTTGTTTGAATTATAACTCAAAAACTATTGAACCTTTTTTTAAAAAAATCTTACACAGTTAGAAAATTAATTTACCTGTGTGTATCATCATACTAATATTATAAATGCGAAAGTTAATGGATGGATGGATGTTTGTTAGAGTTTGTAGCTTAAATGGCTGAATGGATCTAGATCAAATTTAGCATAGTCTGGAAGAACACATATCAGTTTTGTTTGTTTGTAATCCCAAGCGGAAGGAGTCGCGGGAAAAAGCTTGTAGGCTATATTTTCGTAATTTCACGCGGGCGAAGCAGCGACCAACAGCTAATAATAAATAAAGTGGGGAAAAAACTAAAACACTGAGAAAGAAAAGATACAAGTTTTACTAAAACGTATTACATTATTTTTACATTACTAATTTTAAAATACCCCAAAGACGTTCATTCTACGATAACAACCACGTAGAGTCGAACCTTAAGGTTTCTTCCTGAAAAAAAAATTAAAAAGTTAACAAAATAATAAAGTTAAAAAAAAACTTGTAATAAGAAGAAAACATTAGAACATATCTATAAAAAATGATTAAAACAATAAATAAAAAAACAAGGTAAAGAAATAAAAAAATGCAACTACAAAGACAACAAGGTTGCTGCAAAATATATGCGAAAGTTTAGTTGAATGGATGGATGTTTGTCATAGCATGTAGCCTGTAGCCTAAACTGCTGAACGGACAGAGTCGCAGGCAAAAGCTAGTTCAATATTTCATTAAGTTTAAAAACAATTCGGATATTTTTATCTCCATAAGTAATTAATGTTAGGTTTAGATCAGTAAAAAGGTTATGGCTATTGTACAAAACTTCGCCAATAATAGGAAATCAGAAATATAAACGTTGAATTGAAAACAATGAACCGTGACATTTTTAATCCGTTTACAGCCTCCAGCGTTGACCATTCGAACAAAGAATCGTATTCAAATAACAGTTTTTATTTCTTCAAATTGGTCCGTTTTGTTACAAAAACGTATTCAGTTATACGCTATCGAAATGTTCGTTATTTTTTAATTCGTTTGTTATGTTATTTTTTATTTGAGACTTTATTGTGACTTAAATATTTCTATAAAAACTGGATTTATTTTAAAATTGACAAAAATAAATAACATGAACTTAACATTATTGCTAAGTGAACGCCCAATAATAAAATTACACCCAAATTCTGAAACGAATCTTAAATAATTCGCATCGTAAACGCCGTTTACAAATCTGATAGATGTCAAAATTTGTAAGGAATTTGGAACTTAAGCGTGTCTTTATCATTTGAGGCGCTGTAACATATTTAAATGACGTTTCAGTAATCGGCCATTATCCAAAAATAATAGTTAATCAAGAAGTGAATATGTTACACTACAAAATAAAGTATTTTAAATTTGTACCACCCAATAACTAACTCTATGTTACGACCACACACTGTAGACTATTTTTTACAAACACGATAAACATAGTTGAAAAAATCCTTTAAACAAGCTGTCACGGATCAACGTATCCTAATATAAACAAAAAGGAGCAACATCAAAGTTACCGCATTGCATGACTCACACACGCTAGCGACACGGAGTCGAATAAAAATGTCCCAACCGAAACAAGTGACGATTCAACGACCAACCAAACAACAAAGCAATCAATGAATGCAATTTTGAACTATAAAATAAAGAACTAAGAAACGTAGAAGCAAATTTTAGTAACATTTAGAATATTGTCAACAGCGCCGTGGGTGGTGAGGATACTAAAGGCGGTAGGTTTGCAAACAGAGGAGCGATTTTTGATAATAAAGAAAAGGGGGCGTTGCACAAACCCATACAAATATAGAAGCAAAAACTATAAAAGTTTGAAAAGGCACGGACGCAACAGTAAATGACCTTTACATTGAGGACAAAGCATTAAACGGCACAGGAAAGTGTCCCGCTGCGAGCAAAGAAAGGGCCGCGGAATAAGTAACGTCTTCACCGCTTCACCGCTGACCGCTCAGATTACTGTCCTTAAAGGGTGTCAGGGTTGACACGATTAGAGAAATTGTTGACACGATTAGAGAAATTATTAACAACTGAGATCTCTTAAATAGAGATTGAAGGAAACGATGTTTTTACTACTAGATTGGTATTATTGAAAATTTAAAATCAATGAAATTTAATTTCTGCTTATTTTAAAAAAACTGAACCGACAAACAACACTAAAACTTTTGAGATGCAATTTCAAAACAATTATTTAAAAAAAAAAAGTATATTTGTACATTTCGACATCTAATAAATCGTAGGAAATTTTGAAACTAATTAAAAAAAAAATCTTTTAAACGAAGTGCCAACCCTAAACGCACCAACATCAACTGGTATTTATTTCGACTCATTTGCACTGTACAATGCGTCTTTCGAGTTCTTTATCGATGCCCATTACATCTTGCCCATATTATTTACAACCTCAACATTGTCAGTATTTTTATTAGAAGAAAACATTTTCAGTGGCCCTTTTTCTATTTTAACAATCGTAATTAGTTCCCGTCCGTATTGTCTGGGGTCTAAAGGATCGATTGTCGCCAGACTGTCGCTAATTTAGTTCCGTTGAAAGTCGCCTTGATAAATAAGTAACTACTGTGAAAGGAACAATCGACGTAACGTCTGAAAGTAACCGACAAACATGAATAGTAGCCACGTAACGAGTTTCACATCGATTTTCTGATGTTTAAGGTTTCATACGTCAAAATTAATATTTCTTATGTTAAATTATTAAATCAAATGTTTTATTGTGGCTTAATTCTTTCATACCAACTCCTATATCTACCTCAGTCTATATTCTTTGATACAGTTCGTATTTGAGCGAGTTTGTTAAGACATTATCATCCCTGATGAATTTATTCTGAGTATAGTTTGACCAAAAGGTAGCGAATAGTATTTCTCTGCGACTATTTGGTATTACGCTTTAGTATGTTTATTAAAGCGGAAGTATATTTACTTTATAATACAGGGTCTTGGCTCCTTGGAGAGTAGGAAAGTGTTAAGACTGTCCTCGCAGTTGCTGTAGGCCATGCCGAATCCGAGGCCTCCTCCGATGTACATGGGCCACCGCCGGTAGCCACGCAGGAAGAAGCCCCCGAACATACTGCCTATTAGAAGGCCTGTTACTGGAATAGAATAAAAAGGTTAAAAATATAAAGCGAACTGGTCATAAAATTAAAACGAGGCCTGAAAGATTTATAAGCTTAAAGTTGATACAACTTAAGCGATTTATTTAAAACTAGCTTTTGCCTGCGACTCCGTCTATTATCGAAACTTAATAAGTATTCTGTGATTCTTCCAGACTATCTTCTACATCAGTGCTAAATTTCACCGAGATCCCTTCAGCAGTTTCGGTTACAAACTCTAACAAAGATCCATCTAAACTTTCGCATTTATAACATTAGTAAGAAGAGTAGATCTTTGAACTAAATTCCAAACAGTTTATAACATCTTGTTTGATCATAAACCTTCACCACCACCATTTTTTGGTGCACCATCCTAATGTCTATCTTCCATCAAGTTATTGGATTTAAATCATCTTGATCCTGCATGATTAAATGATGAACATACACTATAGGGATGTCAAAATGGATTATCATAGGATTGTTTTTTTACCAGTTTTGAGTGCGAAATCAGTGAAACAAGCTGAATATCTCTCCTCGAAGTCCCTTCTTTCAGGTGTACTCATACCTGTCCTACGCAACGAGATACGCTCCCGGTTCGCAATAACTCATGTCCGCTAACAAACAAAATATACAACTAGCTCTATTTACAAATGTTACAAATTTATCCATACGTTAAATGAAGACTTAATTTTTTATTATTATAACACAAAAGAAATTTTGAAACTTTGACAACTGACAGCTTTTGCTTTGACTGCGCTGTTATGTTTTTAATGCATTTTATGGCTTGAAAAGAGGTTTAATGCGATTCAAGAATAACTTTAAAATTAGGAAGAAAACAAATTGATGATATAGTCAAACAAAGTTTTTTGGTCCGGTGGGAAAAACACTGCTAGTACGACTAGTTTTTTTTTTTTTTGAAAAAATATGGGAAACCTAAAAGTAACACAAAATATCACATGAGAGGTACAGTACAAAAAGGATGTTTTAACAATTTTTAACATTATCTGAGGGTGCTAGTGAGGTTTTATAAATTAATTTTAGTTATGTATACCGGGTCAAATATCTTGGTGATCTATACTCTCCTGAAAGCTGAAAAAATTAATTGCCTTCAAATTCAATTGCATTTTAAGTAATCATACTAATATTATAAATTCGAAAGTTTAGATGGATGGATGGATAGATGGATGGATAGATGGATGGATGGATGTTTGTTAGAGTTTGTAGCCTAAACGGCTGAACGGATTTCGATGAAATTTGGTATAGATGTAGAGGATAGTCTGGAAGAACACAAAGGCTACTCACTTTTGTTTTTTTTTTAATCCACGCGGACGGAGTCGCGGGCGAAAGCTAGTCTTAAATAAATTAAAATGTTAAATGAACGTAGTAATCATACTCATACTAACATTATAAATGCGAAAGTTTAGATGGATGGATGTTTGTTAGAGTTTGTAGCCTAAACAGCTGAACGGATCTGCATGAAATTCGGTACAGATGTAGAGCATGGTCTGGAAGAGCACATAGGCTACTTTTTATCCCGGAAATAGTTACGGTTTCTGAGGGAATCTTTAATTTTACTAATAACAATGACGTTACTAACTCAATTAAAGCTCAAAGGCTCGCAGAGCTCTGAGGAGATTAACATGGCTTTGCCTTGACGGTAATTCCCAAACATAATTAAACGCCTAATTAATTATTTCGTTCAATTGATTAGTCATGATAATTGATTTTAATTGAATTATGTATTCGTAAATAAATTGTGGAACATAAATGGGAAAGGTATAAAATTATATTTTGTAATAATGTAATTTTGTGTGGAAGGGTACACCGGTAGAGGTAGACATAGAAAGAGATGGATGGATTGTGTAAGGTGACATGAACAAAAAGGGAGTGATGACTGAGATGACGTATGATAGAGTTATGTGGAGGACAAAAACCTGTTGCTCCGACTTTGCGGGAGTTGGATAGGAGGAGGAGGTGATGATGATGATGAATGAAAAATGAAACCAATTTTAAATAAATTAAAGCAAGGCGAAATTTTTATTTGTGTGTTTTTATATTTTTTCTCTGTATGTAATTAAATATATAAATAAATCTGATACATCGTAAAAAAAAACAAAAAAAAAGTAAAAATGGTAAAATAAGTGAAAGTCTTCAAACGCCTAAATAATATGGTGTTACAGAGTTCTGATTTCTGCTTCAAAAATAGACAAGGCGTTGATTTAATACTAGTAACTTTGCAATATTTTAACTAAACCTAAGAACAATGTAAAGTGAAAGAACCAAAAAATAAAAACAAACATTATATTATGAATGAAACACATACCGATATTTGGCATAATTGTATGCAAGATACAGGTGCCAGCTACAGGCTTGTATAAACACTAACTGGCATGCCAGTATCTTATAAGTAGTTAACACGACATCTGATTTTGTGATAGCTAGGGGCATGTAAGTAAACGCATTGTGCCAGTAACACACAAAACAGGCGTGAAGTGGAAGCAATTCCGCGTTTCGTCTGATGAGTGTGGTGCCGGAGGCCTAATTTTAGTCCCTTTCCTTTCCACCTTTTTCTTAAGAGGAAAGGATGGGAAGGCAAAGTGGATTTAACGGTGGAGGAGACGCAAAGGAAGGAGAAATGTGCTCTTTATGTGCGTCTCCTCCTCCATCAATTAAGGGTAGGCAACGCATTTGCAATTGCGGATGTTTATGGGCAGCGGTCGCTTTCCATTTCGGTGGATTTAAGTGGCCGCTTGCTCGTTTGTCACCTTATATTATATAAAAAAAAGTAACGCTCTTGATAAGCATAGCATTCTACTGGCATGTGGCACCTTACCGCTATTATTCAGACAATCCAATAGCTACTAAATCTACTCTTGTTAATAGACAATCCCAACGCCTGGAGACTAGTTAGTCTACAATGCTAGTTAGTCTACTAGTTAGTGAAATAGGCTCCCTGTTTAACATTCATTGCGGGTCCGTTTAGAATTGATTTGCACTCAATGGACACAGACTAATCCTGATACACAAACGGATTAGTGGCCACCGGCTCTGTTATTAGAATCTAGTTTGATTGATTGTCATTACAAAGCATTAAGGGAAATATATCAAAGAGAAGTTATTGCCAATAGAGAAAGTAGAGATAGGACCAGACACAATTAAAAGTAATAGATAGAGGAGTAGGAAAATAAGAATTTTAGTAGTGATTTTCATTTACACAGTTAATAAAAGTTTGCTTCAAGATTTTTTTAATTTCGTCGTGGTGTCAGCGTAAAGTTTAGTTTTTAAACCTTCCTTCGATAGTGTCCAGTAATAGAGCTGATATAAAAAAAATTTCTACCGAACCAGTTTAGAGAAAAATACATGAGATTTTGATTTTATTGTTTTGCTAACACATAATATTTTTTTGCTACAAAAACTCCATCGTTTTAAGAATTAAGAAGAGCATTTTCCCACTTTTTTAATGACTTTCAAGTTAAAAAATAGGTAAAATTTTATATTTATTTTCTGTATTTCTAATTAACAATAGAGTAGCACAAACTAAAAAAATCTGTGACTAAACTAAGTTATGAACTTTACTTGCCTGTTTTGTATAGATTCTATACCGCTACCGTATTCCCTGTGCATCTTATCAAAGCGGTAAGCTAATAAATCAAGATTGACAGCCTTCATTACCTGCAATCCGAATTGGAATTACTATGGACTGTATCAAATGATTAACATATACCTACGGAATAAGTAACTAATCTATACATATATAATAAAGCGTAAACACACATTAATCCGTGGCAGAAGATGTCAGCAATCACAGCATATTTTTAAACAATTATTTCTTTAATAAAATATCCTACTCTTACGATATGATAGGCTATTATTTTAACGCTATTAAACAAATTGGAAAAAAACCTTCATGTGGGAAAGGGACCATAAACTACGAGCTACCAACATTAAGGAAGCAAGGTTATTATTATAACGGTCATTTTGACATTTGCAATTGAGAATTTGAGAAATGTAAACAATTAAATATAGTTTTTATAGTTTCATGCGAATGAAGCCGCACGGGAATAGCTAGTGTAGTATATTTATTAAGATTTACTTTCGATATAGTTTAACACGTGTTAATGCGATTGAAAATAAAAAGAACATTATTTGAATTATTTGCATATGTTTTTTTTATATTACGATATAAATACTTTTTGCTATTATATACTTACTTTTTGGATGTATGTAGATTTTCATTATGTAATACGCATAAATAAGTCTTAAATTTAAAATTAAAACTCGATAAATATTCCATTCATGTTGGCTACCCTTTTAAATTTCCAACACACGGTGTACGAATATTCTACTAATGTTTGGTATGCTGAATAATTTCATTAGAAAATTAATGAAACTGGACATATCAGATGTGAAAAAATTCGAGTTATTGACAGGTAAGTTTGTCTGCACACTTCTTTTTAACTGAACTCTTAGTTGTAACTAAACGTTTGTATCGGACTTTATATATCTTTTTGATGTCAAACGGACTTAAAGCATATTTTGAAAGATAATAAAGCGAATTTGGGGTGTGATTGTCGCCCCCTTTTCAAAATATTATCATAGAGTATTATGCAAATGCCTTTACTGACGATTGCTTTGAAAGTATAATTTGTCTAATTGTTTTTGCCGTTAGCTATTTGTAAATATCTTAATATGCAAAAGAAACAGGATTATTTCATATTAAAATATCTTAGATAAATTACTTTAGAAGATTTGCTTGGAGGGAATTTGTTTTAATATTAGTACTGCGTACAATGCAAATTAAGTAAAAATTTAACGGTAATTTTGTATTATTTTTGACGATGTTTTTTTGTTTGTTAAAAAACATGTTCGAATTTCAAAAATATGTCACGTTTGAACATGTTTTCGCTTTTAATGAAAGGAAAATATTTTGTTTGATAGTTGGACGATGGGACGTTATAAAATTTTACTCAAATGTAGAGTTTACAAATATTTTTATTTAATAAAATGCACTTATTGTAGAGTATAAAAATCTTGAATATTAAATGCTTTGTACAATCGAGTAATAAAATAACATTATTTAAAGTAACGAGAATTAATGCAGTCTTTTGTTTATAATAATATTTGAAATAAGAGTAAAAATGGTAATTACGTTTAACCCTGAACTGTTCGGTTTGATTGTATTGATCATTAGTGTTGAGGAAGTCGTTTATTCTCGAACACTAATTAGTTTTGTCACCGGATCACCACACGGATCCCATTGTTTAGTCATAGAGTAATGAATACTACAGAGGCGACAATGTCGCAAGGATAATAAACAGCTTTATGTCTGAATAAACTTATCTTACTAATAATATAAATGCGGAAGTTTTTATGGATGTTTGTTAGAGTTTGTAGCCTAAACTGCTGAATGGATCCCGATGAAATTTGGCATAGATATAGGCTACTTACTATCGTTCTTTTTTAATTGAAGGAGTCGCGGACGAAAGCTAGTGTATAATAAAAACAAAGCAAAAATACAGATATATTTACATTCTCTTCTGCCTTCAAGACCAATTTAATAATGTGTTCTATTTATTTTGTTTTGATTTTTTTTATTTATTAATATCCCCTAAAACTGTCATTAAATTGTACAGTTAACCTATACAAACGTATTGTCATGTGTTCACAATAATACGGTACATTTAATTCCACGGCTCTGGCAGCAAAATCTCAACATTTCTAAATTAAGACCCAAGCAGTTAGCGTACTGCAAAAGGACGAGGAATGATTTATCGTTCATGGCGAGAATAGCCCCCCGCGTGGCTTCTAACAATAACACTAATAATCTAAAGTACATATTTTGTTTTTACATTTATTTTTGTACATTCTTTTGTCAATTATAAAACTAGCTTTAGTCCGTGTCGTTGTCTACGTGAAATAAATTAAAATAGGAAGTATATGTTCTTCCAGATTCTAAAGTGACAAATATCTATTCATGCGAATTTTTATAATATTGTTGTGATGAAAGAAATTTAAATTATATAAGACTTAGATGAAAAGGTTTTTTAATTAGAGTTAGTGCATTTCGATAGCTTACACTAAAATCGAAAGTTTAGATAGATGGATGTTTATCATACTTTGCCGACTAAACAGCTGAACGAATTTCGATGAAATTTGGTATAGATGTTTGTAGACTGAGGTACTTTTTTATTCCACGCGGTCTGAGATTTGTAGTTAGCATCTTTTCCTTATAATTAGAGACGTAGATATCTTTTCTTTTTCAAAATGCAAAAAATGTGTTTTTGAGTCGATTACACTTTGTCATCAATCTCACTAATATTATAAATGCGAAAATGGATAGATGGATGGATCTTTGTTAGTGTTTGCTGCTCGGAGGCTGAACAGATCTCGATGAAATTTAGCGTAGACGTAGAGGATCGTCTAGAAGAATAGGCGGACGGAGTCGCGGGCGAAAGCTGGTTTAAACGTAAAGATCTTTCACACAAAATTACGATGAGATATTACGAAGATTCATTTGCTTGTTTCACGACATCGGCTTACAAATGCCCTCATCTCCTTTACGAGGGAACTGAAGCCACGTTTTATAGTTGCCTTAATTTTACGATGACTGATTAGTTGATGCGTTGATCTGGGCTTAGTAAGACTGTAAACATTGTTTGTAATGCCCGTTAACGATCCAGTTCTGTTTTGATTCCTGGTCTAATTGCTGTGTGATTCAGAATCTGCGTCTTATATTCCGATGGACTACGTGTTAAGTTTTATTACTAATATTATAAATGCGAATTTTAAGATGGATAGATGTTAACATGAATTTTTTCGACTCAACGGAACTTGCCGAAATGTAACATAGATATAGAACCAGACTGTTCTGCACATATAGACTACTGATTCAGTTTTTTTTTCTAATTTCGTACAAATTAAGTCTCGAGCTGCAGTTAGTGTTGTTTATTTCTTATATTTATTTAATACTAGCTGTTGCCTGCGACTTCGTTCGCGTGCTCTTTGAAAACATACGAACTATATAAATAACAAAAGCTACGTATCCCTCGGAAACCGGACATTTCTTGGGGAAGAACCTTATCCCATGTGTATTCCAGACTTTGTTTTATATCTGTGCCAAATTTCAATAATATACATTGAACTGTTGCAGAATGATCGAGTAAACATTAAAAAACTAAATTAATAATCTTACGGGAACCGTAACTATTCCCGAGATAAAAAGTAGCCTATGTGTTCTTCCAGACTATGCTCTAAACCTGTGCCAAATATCATGGAGATCCGTTCAGCCGTTCAGGTTACAAACGCTAACAAACATCCATCCATCCATCCATCCATCCATCTAAACTTTCGCATTTATAATATTAGTAAGACCAGTAAGATTTACTATGTAAATTGTTATTTGTGTTTCACGTTTTAAAGTAAATAGATAAATAGTTATTTAATACTAAAAAGCTCCAAAAATTTAACAACCATGTTTTACAGTTAATTTTTCTTATTTTACAAGTCCAACAAATCTAAAAATCTGCGTAAAACCTTTTTACATTACACCAGCTTATATTCATCAGAGAGACAACGCTGTTCAAATTTTACTGCCTGAGCGACATTTGCATGAAACTCATCTGGGCCGGATTTACGACTGCCTCTAATTTGAAATCCTCTTTATTGGCACGCGCATAGTTCGGTATGATGACAGCTTTTGATAATAGTTCATATGAGTTCCGAGCAATTAATGTACAGTCCGGGAAACTGGCGATGTTACATAAAAGCTACAATCGTTTGAGCATGTTGTGTTGGAATGTGTTCGGAACGAGCGTTTTAGACTTAATTATTTTAAGGTTTATGGATGTAACAATATTCTGGCTTAACCGTCTACGGATTGGAAGTTGGCCGACATCTGTCTAAGAAAGTAATTAGAGAACTGAGTTTAGTTGTATTATGAGGCGTTATCGTCGTTTCGCGACAAAGCCACCTGTGAAAATAAATAAAAAAAAAAAACAATCGTTTGATCATTTTGATATGGAACAAAAATCAATACAACGCAGCTTTTTGAATGTTTCTGTAGAGAAAAAGTCGGTTAGTGATACATGGCTACTTTTTTAAATTATATCCATCAATTATATCCAATTAGTTATTTGTAAGAGTTTTTTTTTATCTTAATTTGAAACACAAATGCAACATTATGACACAAATGGATAAATATGAACAAACAATAGTGATAGTAATAAACTAAATTAAATATAAATTATTAACGCAAGGCCCAGGCAGCAGAGTCCCGTAGCGATTGGATACTTCGGTGTAACTGCTGCCTGGGCAAAGTGCTTATAAAGCTATACTAGGACTAAAATTAAATTAAATTATTTGTAAGAGGTACAGTCTCGTTGCAATGAATAAGACATTTTTTCCGAATTAGAACACCGCGAATTTCAGCGACTGTACATACATTGATAAGCGTAGATCTGACTGTCACTGAACGATATATCGATTTGGACGACAAAAGTGTAATGTGTCCCATAGTGCCCGCGTCAAAGCGAACGCCCAAGGTACTGGACAGAATGGGACGTCAAATATTCTAATACTGTCTAACACAAGCCTAAGTTAATACAAATGGAAAACGTCTCCATAAAAAAAATCTGACAATATCATATTTGAAACTAGCGTTAATTTTGATTTCTTTAGTGCGGAATTTAAATAAAAACTTAGTAAATAGCCTATGTTCTTCCAGGCTATGTTAAACTATCCTACACTTTATGTAGATACTAAACATCCATACATTCGCATTTAACTTGGTAAGAAGTTATTAAAGAAATAAAATTGACTTTCAAAATATGCGATTGAAGAATACATACACAAATATCGTGTAAAACGTGAGTTAAATACAAAATTGTATTCAACATAACCTGTGCCACCGTAAGTCTTATAATTTCAAAGGATTTTGAACTTTATTATCTAAGTAGTAAGGGTGTGTATTGTATCCACAGTGTTTGGAGGGTACAGAGAGACGTAAGGATTAGGGAGTGAATGCATTAGGCAGTATCTTTTACGAGTATGCAAATATAAGAGCAAATTGGACAGTAAAATCTAAGCCTCGACTTGTTATTGACGTCAAGGAAGATTGGTATCGGTTCCAACAAACTTCTACGCAGATTATCATATTGATAACTCATAAATATTTGCTAAATACACGACAATGTAAATACGACAAACTCTAATCCTACTAATACTACATATGCGAAAGTTTAGATGGATGGATGTTTGTTAGAGTTTGTAGCCTAAACGGCTGAATGGATGTCAATGAAGTTTGGTGTAGATGTAGAAGATAGTCTTTAAGAACGCATAGGCTACTCATTTTAATTCCACGCGGACGGAGTCGCGGGTTTAAGCTAGTATTATACATGCGAAAGTTTATACTTATGGATGTTTGTTACACTTTGTAGACTAAGGATGAACGGATTTCGATGAAATTTGGAGTAGATGTAGAGGATAATCTGAAAGAACGCATAAGCTACTTTTACTTCTTATAATTCCACGTAAAGGGAGTCGCAGGCAAAAGCTAGTTACCTGATATTTACTAAACAAACTGTCACCTGCGACTGCATCCGTGTGGAATTTTAAAAAAATAATTAGACGCCTACGCGTTTTTCCAGAATATTTTATACATCTATGTTAAATTACAAACCTTCATCCATACAATTATTGTATTAAAATGGATAACTAAATCGGTTATTTCTTTAATTTTCAACGATGATAACAACTCTATAAACAAACAAACCAACGGTAACTCCAATAGTATGTAATCATAATCAAAAAAATAAAAAAAACTATACGTCATAAAACTGACGTTACGTCCGTGTGAACTGATGACACCTGTGCGAAGGGGCGTATGCCACAGACTATAAAACACATAGAGTTGAATTAAAAAAAGCCTTTTTTAAAATGATTTTAAGTTACGAAAGTGACGTTAAAACTGTTGTAATAATTTAAATTTCGTTTCCGTTTCCTCCATTTGAAGTTACTTAAAGTTGGCAGAGTAAAGTTTTCCTAATTTAAATTTCATTTACAGTCAGTTTATTTTCAGTAATTGACGTAAAAGTTTGGAAAATAATAACACCCTATAGATAAGTTTGAAACAAAAAATCATTTTACCGAACCTCAAATTCAAAACAGTTAGTTAATTTTAAATTATTTATTACTCTGCATTACAGAGTGTCCATAAAATAATAATTCTATAGTCAAAAGTACCGGAAACATGCTCGAAACGTGACAAACGAAATTTCTTAGCGATTTCTCATCCCCCCTCACAATAAACCATTTGATTTGAGTAATCAAATGCGGGCATTCAAATTAATTAGTTCGTTACGCACCTGAGCGTTTACACTTGTATTGTGTGCAACTAACAATTTAAATTTTAAAACTTATGCGTTACATTACACCTTAACTCACTACAAATAAGGTTCAAATCAATTTAATCTGACAGATTGAGACATGTAATTTATTTTTGACCAAACATTTGCGTCCTAATTATTTTACCTTACAATTTTAAATTGCCATGCAATTTTTAAACTTATTACTAAAGTGTTAAGAGACATATAATATTTTAAAAGGCGTTTTAAATGTTGGTTTTAGTGATGATATCCATTGATATGTCCTGTTTTTTAATTATGCGTTGACAATGAAATCAGTTTTGTGGGTAGTTTTTTAAACTTTAATAATACGTTGTTTTATTTGAATAGACGATTGTATTTTAAATACTGTGTTCGATTGTTAATTTGACGTTTTGATTATTGGTTTAAAAAGTTCCGATATGGTTCAAGTTAATGTTTTGCGAGGTTTTGTATAACAGGTGCTTTTTCACGTTGCGTGATTTATAAGTTGACCAATATATCTATTGTATCGTCGTCTCGTTTAAGTACAGAGTTTTTAATGGTGTTCGATTACTATTAGATTCGATTTATTACTAGTATTATTAATTTAGTATAAGATTTATTATTAGTACGATTATTATATTAAGAGCGGGCGCCATACCATTGACTAAACAATCGCACAATTGATGTGCGATTGTCGATTGTTTCGCAGCCAATAGTCTAATGGTTTGGACTACCGATCTTGCAGTCGAGGGTTCGAATCCCGCCATTCGACTATTGTGAACCATATCCTAGCACAAGCCTAGAGCTTAGAATGGTTAAAAGAAATATTAGTAAATTAACAAAAATCTACTAATATTTTTCTATATAAAAAATTCAACTGTTTTTTTTTATAACATAAGATGGCAAACGAGCAAGCGGCCACCTTAATCCGCCAAAAAGGGGGAAGCGACCGCTGCCCATAGACATCTGCAATTACAGATGCGTCGCCTACCCTTATCCAACGGAGGAGGAAACGCACATAAAGAGAATATTTCCTCTTCCTATGCATCTCCTCCATTGTCAAATCCACTTCCCCTTCCCATCCTCTCATAAGAAAGGGTGGTAAAGAGAAAGGGACTTAAATTAGACCTCCGGCACCACACTCATCAGACGAAACACGGCATTGGTTCCATTTCACGCCTGTCTTCTGTGTGGTCGTGGTATTACACCGGGCGAGCCGGCCCATTCGTGCTAAGATGTTAAAGCGGGCACTACCACTGTTACTTGTACTTGTACACAGTAGTGTACTTTCATATAAGTTGACGGAATGACGTAACTAAACAGTTGTGCGATAGTTTAGTTAAAGGTGTGCGCGAGACGTCAGATTACATGATTATGCAATCCCTAAATAATGTCTTAGCTCATTTCATAATCCTTCTTTTGTTTGATATACAATTCTGCAATTCTTAAATTCTTAACCTATTGTTACTCAATTATGGAATACAAGTCTTGTTAATTTGCAGCAAATAAAGCCGCAGGGGCGAAAAGTAGCTTTAAGTTTACAATGTCCGTAATTGTTGGCCAAGTTAAGCAATATTCGTGCTTGTTGAAAACAACTGACAATTCCCACTTATATTTAACTGATCATGATTCATCAAATATTCCTAATTCACTTTATTCTGTGGGAATACACGCGATAAATATCAAGTGAAAAGTTTTGCGGTTGTATGTATTTACGCTGATGTTTAGGGCAGATTTAATGGTAAATTAGTGTTATTTTTTATGTGATGACCTTTTCCGTGACCTTATAAGAGACGGTCAATTTTAATTGATCATTTTTTTTTTAAATTAAATATACACGTGAAATTTAACTCAACTTTTTTTTTCAGACATATGACGCTTACTGCTGGGTTACGCCTTAGTATGATGATTGGTCTTGTGCCTATCGCATCTAGGATTCTCCAGAAATCTTGTTCAAATCTTCAGTCCATCTTACTGGAGACCTACCTGTTTTAAATCATATTAATTACTAGCTGTTGCACGCGTCTTCGTCTGCTTGAAATAAAAAAATATAGCCTATGTTACTCACAGATAAATTACCTATCTAACGGTGAAAGTACTTTTATAATCGGCTTATTAGTTTTTGAGTTATTTCAATACATACAAAAGTACAAATCGCTCTACTACATCATACATTGTATCCTGTATCTGCAAGGATACAAGAGATATTAAATGGTAGAATTAAAAAAAAAACGGTTTACTGATGTCTCAAAATTTAAATCACAAAATGTCTTTTGTTTTTTACATTACCAACGCGCAGTGACCTGTTAGACGGAAATAAATGATCGCATTGAATAGGAAGCGGGCAAGCGCCCCAACGATACGGTCCTAATTAAATTAATTGTTAGCAGTTGCGATATAAATGACGAGCTATGAAATGGACGAAAAAAAATATTGTAGATTCCCAAAGATAAAAGCAATAATAAAACACTTCCCCACACAGCGTGCGGCTCACCTAGTTCGAATAATCCAGAAATGAAATGTGTTATAGTTTTTCGTGCATTTCGTTTCATAGATTTTGATATCAAAATCAAAATCTAACATTTAGAGTTAAATATATGAGATATCTAAGAATACTTTAAAGGTCAAAATTGGAAAAGTTTCTTTAACAATCACAATTTATAAAGCCATCAAAACTTGTTCTGTACATGTGAATCTTAGTTCTAAGCGCTAGAGAAAAGTTCTCATTTCCTCATAAAACGATTGTGTGTTATTAGAGTCTATTTAGGTTCAGTCCGTTAATCAAATTAAAAAAAAATAATAATAGATTCGTCGTAGGTAGGCGGCACTCGACCCGCATGATTCAAGCGCGTCGATCACGACTCTGCTTCCATTCGCCGGACAATGCAGCGACCGATGTAATCAAAGACCTACAATTACCGTTGGGGACTTTGCAGGTTTTGTTTCGGTTCTATTAAATAAACGTTATCAAGATGTACACTTTGCACCCACGGTGTTATGTTTACAATCTTTTTTAAACCGTTAAAATAGCAGCTTAGCAAAGGACAATGCTACAGAAACATGAACCTGAAAGTGTTAAGATTGAATGTGGATGGCTACAAAGGTAGAAGAAGATCGAAAACAGTATGGATGGATTGTGTGTAAGAGGATATGCTTAAGAAGACTACCTTCAGATACGATAGCTGATAGAGATGTATAAAGCAGCATATACTGTGCTGACCCTCCTTAGGAATAAGGGCAACTTGACGATGGAGTAGGCTCTTCAATCTTTAGGTAAATGCATACGTACGTTTGATTATACATTGACATTTCATCCAGTCGACCAGAAACTAGCTAGCATCTACCGTTCTCTAGGACTTTTGGTCACTAGAAGAGTTCCCTTGTGTATCACAAATCCAAACTGAGGGGCTGTCTTAGCGAGCACTTAATGATTAAAGTGCGCGTGTGGTGTTTATACCTATTATTAATAGTCTTGACAATAACTTTATCTTGTGTGTACCAAGTAATTATTCATCCTTGTACATTATTTAAACATTGTCAGGATTTCGTTAATTCGACGTAGACTGATGTTTCAGACAAGTTTCTTGCATATGACATAAATTTACGATGTAAAGTCAGTGTTAAGTAAATCAAAGGAATTTGATTCTTATTTCTTTACGTTAAGATCTTAAGTTATAATTAAGTGTGTATTTGTAACTTAGTAGGTTTAATGTGCTGACATGTCAGTATTGAGACAGTGCCGTGGTTTATTTATTTAGAGGGTTGTTCGATGGCATTTTTCTTTGTGCAACGATTTTAGAAGGCCGTTGTTTTTGTAGGGTGTAGATGAAAGGGATGTTTAAAAAAATGAAGTGGTAAAAGAGTCGCATTCGAATTTGGTTTACCTATTTATCTGTCGCCTACAAAATGTTTGATAATTTTACTTAAACAAATGTGAATGTTTAGATTAATGGATGTTTGTTAGAGTTTGTAACTTAAAGTACTGAACAGATCTGGATAAAATTTAGCATACATGTAGAGAATAGTCTGGAAGAACACATAGATTACTTTCTTTTGTTTTTTTTTTTATTACACGCGCGCGGATGGAGTCGCGGGTGAAAGACAGTCTTAATTTTTTTTTGTTATATATTTTCTGCGACACCTAATTCAGATAGTTTATTGACTATATGTTCACATCTACTCTAAAACAATTTGTTAATGCCTAAATAACAGTCACATGATACTGAAATTCTAAAAATATTACAAAATACTGAGAAATTTAGAAATTATAACAGAATTGGATACATTATAATCTCTGTACATACGTATTTGATAACCTATAAAAAGGAGTCAAAAGTAAACGAGGCGTTAAAAGAAAAAAAAAACACAAAATTTCAATAATTTACTTTCATTGTTATATTGCATTTGACCTCAATTACTCAGATATGTAATAAATCTTAATGCATTGTAATAAGGACTATTTTAATAGAGGATAATCGCTGCCAGTTACGGTTTCCGTGTCATCTGTATTATTAAATGCATCTCTTTCATTTCTTTCAACAAAACTGAGACGGCTATATGCATCTAAACATGTGTCATGGCAATCAAAACCCACTGTTTATTTCCGAGTATCGCACGCATCGAAGGCTTTACAGGACGTCGGACAAAGGACACATTAATGCAACGCTATTTTAAAAGTTTTGTATTTGCACGGTTTGATGATTGCATGTAGTTCTTACTAAGAATCGGATTAAAATTTTCTATTACTCAGAAATCAAAGCATAAATTCTCGAAATTGCAGCATATTTTGGTGTCTGTTTTTAAGAGTAAATTGACGCCTTATTACTATTGCGTGGACTGTTATATCTTAGATTTTACTAATATTATAAATTCGAAAGTTTAGATGGATGTTTGTTAAAGTTTGTAGTCTAAACTTCTAAACGGATCTCGTTGAAATCTGTAAAGGTTTGTCTTGAAGAACACATAGGCTGTCTTCTTTTATTTATTTTTATTTCACGCAGAAATCGCTAGCAAGAGCTACTGTTTTATAAAATAAAAATCAATAGAATAATTAAAATGTGTCTACAAAAATTAAAAAAAAAAAAAAAACAAAATTAACACCTGGGAATTTCAAACCTCTAATTAGTCTTTGTTCAGAACTAACGTATCCTGTTCACAAATAGACTGGTATTTCCTAACTATTAAACAAATGACTGCTGTCAACAATACAAATGTACGCAACCCTAATAAGAGTTGCCGAGATTTTGAGGTTAATTTTTGATAAATATTCACCTATCAACGTTAAACCATATGGTTGATTTTAACCATCGTATTAAATTTGGCAGTAAGTTATTGTTTTTGTACTTAGTGTCTTACATTTTTTAGTTAAGATAAACTATTGTAACTAATGTTTTATACAAAATTATTTCACACAGCCCCCAATTGTAAACTATTAGAGACCCTCAGGACGCTTAAACAGTAATTAAAAGATTTCTTATAGACTACTGGTCGTAAAAGGTAGAAAAAAGTGAGTCTTTGCATAATCTTTCGAACTTTATAAATATGAAAATTTAATCTCATAGATGGACAGATATTAGTAAGGCGATATCTCTAAAAGACAACAGATCTTAATGTGACACAGCTGACATAGTCTGGAAGAACACACTGGCTACATATTTTTTTTATATCAGCATGGATGGAGTCGCCGGCAAAAGCTAGTAAATTACAATTTTACAGCTTTAATGAAACAAATTGCTTACGCACCGCAGGAAATGCACTTAAATAAGGTAATAAAACCATCCAATAATCGTTAAATAACACCTGATTTTACGACCGGAATTAGAAAACTAATTAGCCGTTAAAGTATTAAAAATGTCATAATATATCAGAACAAAACCTAACATTTGTTGGTTGTCGAGTTGTGCAACGATCCGTGGAGCAGATACATAATTTAGGTTTTTTTTCGGTGAATAGAATTTAAATATATTATAACACTTTTGTAGAGAATAGTACAGACTGTGGTAATAGATTTTTAACACATTTATAATATTGCAATGTATTTTAAATACACGCAAACTTCTACCGCTTGGTAGTAAAAACATAGCATATTTAACTTACTAGTAACGTAGCTTTTTTATAGTAATTTTTTTAATCGGTCCAGTAGTTTTTAACTTACTTCAATACATAAAAAATACAAAACTTTCCGCAGTATAATATTAGTATAAGTATATAGTACTAGCTGTTGCTCGCGACTCCGTCCGCTTGGAATTAAAAAAAAAAACAAAAGTGAGTAAGTAGCCTATGTGTTCTTTCAGACTATCCTCTACATTTGTACCAAATTTCACCGAAATCCGTTCAGCCGTTTACAAAATTCTAACAAACATCCATCCATTTATCCATACATCCATCCATCCATCTAAACTTTCGCATTTATAATATTAGTTAGATTAGATAGATGAAAATAATTCAGTAAAATTACGAATGTAGTGACACGCTTTTCTAAGAATCGATTTATTGGTGAGTAGGATTGCATATACGTCATAGTAAATATATGTACAGGTCATCCCTTCTACGCGTGAAAGTCCTTTAATAAGAACCTAAAATGTAATATATAAAATTTAATAAGAACCATAAATGTAATATTTATTTGTGGGTGTTTCTATAACTATAAAAATTTCAAATCAATTGTCTCTTGGTTGTTAATAAGCTAATTTTTTTTGTGGCCTTATGTGAAATAGCTACTACTAGCTGATCTCGCGGAAGATCAGCGCTGGGTGCTTCGATCAGAAGCTGAAGCTGAGCGAGGACCCAGTGCGGTCAGCACTGCATACACATTTTAATTATTTTGTTTGTCCTGGAATTACGAGTTTATTATTTATGCATTTTTAATTACTTTGTTATGTTTTTTTTCTCTTATTCCAAACTGTGTTGTAGTGGTGATAAGATTAAATTTTATTTTATTTTTTTTTATTTTAAATATATCTTGCATTATGGGTGTATTTTAGAAGTTACTAAAAGGCACTTTAATGTGAAACAGCCCTTATTTAGATTAGGATTCAATTGTCGTGCAAGTGGACATATGTTTGGTAAAATTAATTCGGAACTATGCAAATGCGGACATCGAACGCAAGTGTCCAATTTTCCACAAGAGTCCTTCAAGTTGTGTTGGTTACATATGTGTCACAAAGGCTTACCAAATACTGTTTATTTACTTTACTTAACACATATACTTATGTAGTTAAGAGGCTTTATACCTAATGAGCGCATAAAGATATTTAAATTATGATTTTAAGTAAAACAATCTTAAGCGTATTATACGAGGAGCTTTCGTCTGTGACTATTTCAGCATGGATTTAAAAAAAAAACAAAAGTAAGCACCCTACGTTTTCTTCCAGACTATCTTTTACTCTTCTATGCCACATGTTCTACGCCAAGTTTCATCGATATCCATTAAGCAGTTTTTTTTTTATATGAGAAGGGGGCAAACGAGCGGCGGGAACACAAAGGTGGTCAACGACGCCCATGGACATCCGCAACACCAGAGGAACTACAGATGTGTTGCCGGCCTTTAAGGAAATTGTAGGCTCGCTTCTTGAAGGACCCTTAGTCGTATTGGTTTAGAAATACCGCTGATTTATATAATATAAATTTAGTTTAGGGTTCAAACTCTAACAAACATCCATCCATCTAAACTTTCGCATTTATAATATTAGTATAGATTACTAGCTTAAACAGTTATTTTTTGAGAATGAATAAAAAGTAGAAGTAAACAAGACGTACATGTAATTTCGTAACCAAGACATGATTCAAAAAGAGAAAGTGTGGCTGTAACTAAATCAATACCATGCATAATTTTTATTGTAAAAACAATCATAAAGGCCGGTCGGCCATTAGTGTACAATGATGTGGCCATGAGATCTCTCATTTAGAGCGGGCGCACACCTTTGATTAAACGATCGCACAAATGTTGTTCGATTGTCGATTGTTTCGAAATTCAACTGTTTAGTTGCATAACTAAAAATCGTGTCGTGAGCCTTCATTTAAGCTCATAGGAATTAAAGCGAGATTAAAAAATTGTGCGATAGTTGAGTTTCAGGTGTGCGTACGCTCTTAGAAGCCGACGCATTAGGGCTTTAATTTTATGGCACTAATTTGAGCGCCTCAAGCAAACATTGTCCGCACGTGTCTACGGGCCATCTACAATGACCAAAAATTTTTAATTAAAATTTTAAATAAGATAAATTTTATCTAATATTAATTTAGAAAGAGAAATCCACTAGCAATGGTATTAAGTGACAAAGAATTCATGAAATAGAGAACATTAAATTTGCATTTGTAGCCGTATATAGCCTAGAAAGAGATGGATTGTTTTAAATGATCAAGTATTGTGATTCAATAAACGAAAGAAAATTAATCTGGAGGCAAAACGTAGTGCGCTGTCACCATATTAGTAGGATAAGAACAGTCGGTCTCATTATCTATGTTGTTAATAATGGTAACGTAAAGACACATAATTGGTTTCTGTAAATGCAATTGACGAAAAAATAAATTCTAAGAATTTTTGTGACCATTATAGAACAGGTCATAGCAACATTGTCGGTCACATACGACCGGCCAGTCAATATTGAAATTTACGACAGGCCATTTTGAACGCATTATATTTTATATCTTTATTGGATACTTTGACCAGTCCCGATTTTTGCGTACAATTCGTCTCGGACCCTAAAGGCCTATTACAGTCAGTGTGGTCTAAAAAGTGCGTGCCTAATCGTGGCGAAGGCAAAATAGAGGCGTTATTGTTGACATATTTATTCACCCATTGTATGTGGGTGGTAGTTTTTTGTAGTTCTTATGGTTAATTATAGATGGCGTGTTTGCGATAATTTCGGCTTATTTGTGTTCGAACAACTTTCTTTGTTATTATAAAGAGCAAGTTAAGTAAAAGGTTTTGAGATTGCTGATATTATGTTACTTTGATCTTTAGAGATACTTTGATGTTTTGAATTTGATTTTTATTTTTACATAAACTATCTCCTATTGTTAACTAATTATGTATTTTCGATACTATCTATCAAAACAGAAGATATTATATTTAATCGACAAAAAAATAATTCCTACTAAATAAGGGATAATATTTTCACCCTTCCAATATTGACCTTTGCGTTATTTATTCCCTTAAGCGGTCACAATCAAAGCTGTGCGTTTTATACTAATCCTTAAAAAGCATAGCATGTGCTCCATTTCTGTGATCACTTTACCGTTATAAATACAACGGAACTTTAAAAGGGACGTTTAAAATCCGCAAACTGCACGCCCTTCATATTTCACCCTTCGATAACCTCAAGCTCGGCAGTCAAAAGGTTTAGTTCTGATACATATAATCGGAACTAAAACTATAGGAATACGGGATGTACCGAGAGCTGAAAATCGGAGTTGTTTATAACATATTTTATATGTGAAGGGGACAAATGAATAGCGCTAACATTGAAGTGATCATTGACACCTATGGACATCCGCAACACCAGAAGAACACATGCGTTGCCGGCCTTAAAGAAAGTGATACCCAGTTCTTAAAGGACCAATTATTGATCTGTAATTTTGTACACTATTGGTTTTATATTCCGACAGTAATTACCATGCGAAAAAAAATAGACAAAAGTGTTTTTGACACTATGACAATTGACTCCATCGAAAATTTTCGTGATATTAAATTTTTTAATGAAAAGGAAAATTATCCCGGTGTGTCCCTAGCTTTACTCATCTGTGCTTGTACTACCGATAGATGGATACCAAATGTTATAGTTCTAGTCATGCTGACTGTACCATTCTATTCGAGGGATGAACGATGCTTTTACGTACGCTTGTGCTTCAGTAATTTCTCTTGAATGACTCATTTTACTCCAGTATAGTATTTATGGTACATTTTCCGATCTAACAATTTTTTCAAAGCAAATGAGCAGGGCTTAACAAAAGTTCCTTGAAAGTACAGTGCACATAAACACCATAAAGGTATAATGACATAAAAAAATAAAATACTGATTGTGATTAAAAAGTTGAAATAATTTGATTTTAATTGTAACACACAATTCACGCCTGTAACCATCAGGGTAGACAGAGTTAACGAACTTACATTATGCGGTGTCCACACCTCTATGTCCTAAGTCCTCGAATTCTAGATATACTCTGCGTTTAATTAACAATAGCATTAGTAGATATTGGCGTATGCAATCGGATTACACAAAGCGTTGATCGACCGAAGCGTAATTGGTGTGGCACTAGCCAACAGATGGCGTTGCAAATTACCGTATGCAATCTGTAATAAGCTCACCTGCGCACCAACAAGAAGGGGCAAGTAATTAATTGATCGTAGACAAAAATGCGTAACATGACTGGCTTTGTACTGAAAAATTACCTTTCCAAGTTCGCTTACTATCTTACTAATATTATAATTGCGAAAGTTTAGATGGATGGATGTTTGTTAGAGATTGTAGCCTAAACTGCTAAACGGATCACCATGAAAATTGGCACAGATGTAGAGGATAGCCTGGAAAAACATATAGACTACTGACTTTTTTTTTTAATTCCCTGCGGCCGGAGTCGCGGTCGAAAGCTAGGTCTTATAGTATATAGTATATAACTTACTTAGTTTATAACTTTACTAACAATCTGTTTTACATTTCACAATTAATATTTTAAAATATTCTACAGTTAACATTTAGCTCCTTAAGAGAGCCTAGAGATAGTGCAAAATCTGTATACCATGTTAACAGTACAGACGTTAGGATAGGGTGAAGAGGACAGTCCAGGGCGACACCGGGGCATTTTTCTTATAGGTTTGTAATGCAGTGGGCACTATAGAAGTCTTACCCAGGGCACCAGTAAATGTAATACTAAAACCACCCCTGTTAATATTATATCTGTCCACTTATACCAGGAAAATCCAAATCGTCCATAACTGTCCGAAGTCAATCTGTCCTATCATTGGATATAACAATCAATCTAACGAAATATCCCGCTGCCTTAATTTTTCTCATTCGATTATGGTATTAAGGCGTTAGAAAGTGTCCAGTCAGCATCCTAACCATTTTTCTTCGAGCCCCCAAGATTTCACTTTGGTAAAATTAGTCTTCGTGAGCCGTGGTTAATTCGTTTTACCAGTTTTCCCACTCATTGGTAATACGGAAGAGTCGCATAATGTATGGTTGAATGATCTTGCTTTTGTCAAAATACTAGCTGTTCCCGTGCGGATGATCGCAGGAAATTATAAAACTTTATTTCATTTACATTTGTCAAATTCTCAATTGCAAACGCTAACATACAAATGCACAAATGACATGAAAGCCCTTTGATTTTGGATAACAATTACCGTTGTATGTATGTCATGTCAATCTTGTTTGCTTGATGTTGGCAGCTCATAGTTTATGGTATCTTTCCCACATAAAGGTTTTATTCCAATTTATTTACCCCTAAGTTTAATGGCGTGAAAATTTATTGCCTAAAGCGTGTCGTAACTAGGGCTTTTTATTCAAAAATAGAATTATTCAAAAATATGCTGTGATTGCTGACATCCTACGCTACGAATTAGTGAATTAGTGTGTGTTTAGACTTTATTATACTAGAATAGAAGAATAGACTAGTATAGATAGATAGATAAAAAAATCAAAATCAAAAGGGGAATCGTGCATAGATGATATAATGAAAACTCGTCATAGACTAAATAAATAAAATTATTTTCGACCTCCATTTGTTCCTTCATTACACACTTCCGATAGAAATCATATTAAAAATACAAAAACGAACAAACACGAAATTACAAACCATTTGACATCTGACACCGCGAATATTCAAATTAATGCATTATCGATATGAACAAAGGTGCACTTGAGTGGAAAGAGGGAGATTTTATGACACCTCTGTGATTTACACACTACGCCTACTCTATGCATTGATTGTCACAGACTAAAAAAATATCCAAACAGTCGTTCACACATCAACCAATAGGTTAAAAATAATGTATTGTATTATTTTACTCTGTGACATAAAAAGGGGAGTCCGGGTAGATTGCACATACAGGTTATGACACGTAATTTACGCGTAAATCAAATTTGACCGGTGGGTGGGTCGCGTTGTCTCGCACATATGTCGATGTTTCTGTACGCAATGATTGTTGCGTTTCTAAGTGCTTTCGTGTGTCGACGCTTCAATGTGTTCGTAAAGAAATGGAATAACGTTTAACTGCACGCAGAATATTTTGTATAGTAATTTATATTAGGTTAGCTGTTACTCGGGACTTCGTCCGCTTGAAACTAAAAAACCTATGTTAGTCACTGATAACGTAGACTTTTAATGGTGAAATATTTTTTATATCGGTTTAGTAGTTTATGAGTTATTTCCATACATACAAAAATACAATTCTTTCCTCTTTATTATATTAGTATAGATAAAAATAAGATAACTTTACGAAGGCTTTAAAAATCCGTAAAGAATAACTGTAATTCTCAGAGTCGTTTATCAGTTACTAAGGGAGTATGTTAGTGTACATTTATTATGAAAAGTAAACTAAGAGACTTTTTAAATACAGAATAAACGTCTCCCAGATTAGCAAGTTTTTAACTTTACAAGTGTAATTTATATAAATACTAACTTGAAGCTTATACACCATACTTCATACTAATATTATAAATGCAAAAGTTTGGATGGATAGATGAACGTTTGTTTGATTTTGTAACTTGAACTGCTTAACGAATTTCGATGGAATTTGGCATAGATGTAGAGGAAAGTCTGAAAGAACACAGGCCACACACTTTTTTAATTCCACCCGGGCGGACTCGCGTGCAAAAGCTAGTTCCCTATAAATGCATTTTACAGCACAACAAATGCACCTGACATGTTAATTATTAGATCTCAATCAGCAAAGGGTGCAGGCGATGACAGATAAGATAAAATGCACTTTTATCTGCATGATTTCGCAACAACCGTATGTCATTTTAAATTTAGAAACAATTAGAACAATAATTTGGCGCACAATTGTTGTGCGATTGTCGATTGTTTCGCAGCTAAAACATTTTAGTTGCACAACTAAAAAATCGAGTAGTGTGCACTTCCATATTGTTAGGAATAAAATTAGTACCCTGCTATAGAGTTGGCGCAACTCTAGATTATTGGCATAAACGTCACGTCCCTAGCTGACAGCTGTCAATGTCACTAGAAGCATGGATAGATTGGCGCGCATCCTGAGTCCTGGCGAGAAGTGTTGCTCTGAGTTTAAAGCGACAGTATCAATTAAATAAGTTGTCTAAAAATATAAACTCATAGGAATCAAACACGTTTAAACAGTTATGCGACAGTTTAGTCAATGGTGTGCGCGCGCTCTTAAGGTTATGTTATTACGCTGAAATTAACAAAATTCTTGTATTTTGGGGAAAAATTTCTTTGCTTAGTTTTGTCTTTTAATTTTTACAATTCACATCTAATAACAGTTTCTATTATTTATGTACATGTTGCATTATAAAAATAAATCTATTATAATACTTTAAAGCTATTAATCAGAATTGTACCGAATTATCTTGCTAAGTAGCCCCTTATTAGAGTCGACTCCTATTTTACGCTTACACTCTCTGCCACAAAAAATAAGCCACCCCACAGTTTGGCTCAGTCGTAGCGAACACCTGTGCGGTTCACAACTAAAGTGTACACTATCTGATGGCTGACACTCGTAAATTATGTCATACGCTAAATTAACGTGCGCTTTACTAAAAAATTACTGGTGCTGGTGGATGGTTGTTTGAAGCCTAAAATGCTGAAAGGATTTCTATGAAATTTAGCACAGACGTAGTCTGGAATTGCACATAGTCTACTTACAATTTTTTTTTAATACTGCGCGGAAGGAGTCGCGGTTAGAAGCTGTTTCATAATATTATATGATTTAATAATAATAATGCAATAATTAGTTTAATTAAAATATATAAAACTAGGTGTTACGCTACAACCAATAAAGGTGTGACGTTGGTATAAATTACACGCACCTGTATTAGTCGTATGTATTTTTTGTAGTCCCCACCTATAATAATAATGAAGAATTATTGTTTTTACGTCACACGTCCAGTGTTTTGTATAGGGATTTCCTTTTTACTGGACTCTCCTGTACTTTAATAAACACGCTTGTACGTTTATTTACTGACAAAATTGTTCGTTACGTAAGCCTACGTTTTGATTTTTTTCTAAAAATGTTTATTTCAATTTCTTATTATTCGGTTTTATTAAACCAACTTCCACTGTAAAGCACGGTTCTAAGAGCGTGTGCACACATTTTACTAAACTATTACACAACTGTTTAGTCTCGCTTGGATTCCTATGAGGTTATATGGAGGTGCGCACACTACACTTTTTTAAGTGTGCAACTAAACAGTTGAATCGGCTGCGAAACAATCGACAATCGCACAACAGTTACAATATAAAATAATCCTTGAATTAATATGCACTCGAATTAAATGAAACTAGCTTTCGCCCGCTTCTCCGTCCGCGTGGAATTAAAAAAAACTAAGTAGCCAATGTGTTCTTCCAGACTGTACTCTACATCTATGCCAAATCGAGATGCGTTCAGCCGTTTAGGCTACAAACTCTAACAAACATCCGTCCATCCAATCATCTTAACTTTCGCATTTATATTAGTAAGAAGTAAGATAAGATTGAATCCGCAAAATAATTTTATGACTATATTTAGTGGATTTAGGTAAGAAAGTCATAGTGCACTATCAATAAAAGGCAGACAAGATGGTGTCGGTACATTATCTGGCGTGACTTGTAAAACAGCCCCTGCTAAAGTGGGCTGACAAATAAATCATTGCTAATACGATTTTGCTTTAACATATTTTTGCTCTAACTTCCCCTACAAAGATGACTTACGCAGATATTTCTAGAATCATTAATATACCTTTTATAACGTTTAAATTATTATTTTTCTTATAATCCAAACGAATCTTCTATGTAAAATTTAAGTAATAATAAAAAGAGATAGTCGAAAGTGTCACATTAAATATTCAGTAATAACTAGCTTTCGCCCGCGACTCCATCCGCGTGGGATTAAAAAAAACAATAGTAAGTAGCCTATGTGTTCTTCCAGACTATCCCCTACATCTATACTAAATTTAATCGAAATCAATTCAGCCGTTTAGACTACAAACTCTAACAAAGATCCATCCATCTAAACTTTGGAATTTACGATATTAGTATGATTAATTACTTGAACATAAATATTGTAACCATCAAATAACAGATAAAAATAATAATAGTAATTGAATAAGTGCATTAAAATGAAGTAGGTTGGTTAATTACAAACTCACATAATCTTCCAGACAAAAACAATAGATCATGCGCGCTCTGGGCCGCTTGTTGACAGAGCCCGCGGCTAGATGGCGTGCATTAGTTGAGTCAACACACGCTGATGTCTGACTTAATCCGCTCAGTAGCGCCCCCTACGTTGCGCAAACAGTATTCGGTCTACGTACTGAATATGTGGGTAGTAACCAGTACTTATTGATAAAAAATTTGTTTACCATATTTTAACCATTGTCTATACTAATGTAATAAATAGGAGAGATTTGTGTTTTTGTATGTATTGAAATAACTGAGAAACTACTGGGCTTATTTCAAAATTCTCTTACTATTAAAAAGTTACGTTATCAGTGAGTAACATAGGCTATTTTTTTTAATTTCACGCGGGCGTAGTCGCGAGCAACAGCTAGTTGTAAAAGTATATATTTTACTTTAACTACTATTTTGAGAGTTAAATCATTTATTTCTTGAAATAACGAATACGATCTAAGTTCGTGTTATTAATCAAATGTCTTAATGTCTACGAATTTACTAATCTATGATGTTACTAAAGCCCTTTGATATGGCTATTCCTAAACGCCCAAAGAGCACAAGAGAATTCAACGTCAGACGCACAAAAGTCTCTGACATTTAATTTACTCTATGCCATACATACAGTAGTAATGTAGATACATTGTGCATCGTGCAGGAAAGCGGCTAGTTCGACAAACATACGCATAGAGCAGGCTTCAATCGAGCGTTCTACATGCTGATAAGTATTAGGAAGCAAAGTACAGTCGTGGTAAAAAGTCAAACTGTGTCAACGTTTTTTATTTGTGTATCCATATAAATCCGTATCCATATAATGGCGTGTTTTATTTCTTTCTAAAAGAAAAATGGCTTTAAACAGGAAAACACTTGTGAATAATATTATAAAGAGGAAAGATTTGGTTTTTTGAATTACTGTATGTACTGAAATAACTCAAAAGCTACTGGGTTGATTTCAAAAATTGTTTCACCATAATAAAGCTATGTTATCCGTGATTAATATAGGCTATATTTTATATTATTATTTAATTCCACGAGGGAAAAGTCGCGAGCAACAGCTAGTTACTAAGAAACAATATGAATATATTTTTTTAATTAACTCAAGACGTTCTTCGATTTTGTTCTCGCCTGTACTTTAAGCCTGCTTAATATCCGTTTGCTTACTTTGATATTTGTGCGGGAGCTTAGCATGCGTTCCATACGTATTTGCGTATTGGTATTAGAGCTCTGCCGTTGCCTGCAGTCAAAGGGTTGATTTGAGGTGCGCCAGGATTAGCCTGGTCAATTAAGGGGTTTATTGTACGCGTAATTTGAAACTTGAGATACAATGGAGGTGAATTGACTATGAACTCGATTGTACTGATTGTTACTAATGAATTAAGATTACGTTTGTTTAGCGCATGTACATTATGTTAGTTACCTTTGTTTAGTTGTTTGGCTCTTGTTATCTAGTTTTAAAGTTATGTGGCCTTATTAAACTTTAATGAATTAGGGTCAAATAGTAGCTCATTGGCGCCTTTAAAAGTTGATCACAAAATTCTTGTCATGTTTCGCCATTTTTTGCCTGACGAGTCATTTTATATACCTATGTTTCTCGCGGTTTCGGCAGCGAAAAATTGAATAGTATTAAAAAGATATACTTTATTACTCACCGAAAACATAGCTTTTTAATGGTGAATAATTTTTGAAATCGGTCAAGTAGTTTTTGAATTATTTCAATACAAACAAAAACCCAAAAATACAAATCTTACCTCTTTGTAATATTAGTATAGATAATTAGATTCGTTGGAAATAAAAATCATAGGAGTTTCTCAAGAATATCACGTGTGCTCTATTTAAAAGTACAGTGACGTGCAAAAGTGACAAAGCTACATTCTTTAAAACGTGAGTGCGTTGACCTCTCATGGTGCGTCTCTATAGATAATTGTTTCAACTTAATTCGTAATATAATCGATGCGAGCACCATTATGCAGGGCTGTGCTACGCGTAATCTGTGGGCCAGTCGCGAAGTCACGCCTATTTCTTATACAGGATGTACCAAATTTCACTCCAATTATTAGTTTAGTAACCATTATATTAACGCTATTTTCTTATATCTACTTTAAAACTAGCGTGATATATTTTTCTACTTTTTGGCACATGTTTAATGGAAATGAAAAGTTGCAGTAAAGTTAAAAAATGTATTAAAATCCAGCAGTGGTAGTGCCCGTTTTAACATCTTCGCACGAATGGGCCGGCTCGCCCGGTGTAATAACACGACCACACAGAAAACAAGCGTGAAGTGGAAGCAATTCCGCGTTTCCTCTGATGAGTGTGGTGACGGAGGCCTAATTTTAGTCCCTTTCCCTTTCCACCCTTTTCTTAAGAGGAAAGGATGGGAAGGAAAAGTGGATTTGACGGTGGAGTAGATGCATAGGAAGAGTAAATGTTCTCTTTTTGTGAGTCTCCTCCTCCGTCAATCAAGGGTAGGCAACGTATCTGAAATTGCAGATGTTTATGGGCAGCGGTCGCTTTCCATTTCGGTGGATTGAGGAGGCTGCTTGCTCGTTTGCCACCTTATATTATAAAAAAAAATGTTTATGTTAAAAATGTTGCAGTAAATTTTGGCTATTTGTTGTTAGACAGTAAGAAACTGTGTTTTAAAATGTTTTGAAATCAGTTTAGTTCACTTTTAGAAATGTAATATGGAAACACTGAACTTCTTAATATCAAAAGAGTATCTTCTTTGTCATTTAATAGAACGTTTACATATTGTAACATCCTGTATAGTGCGTTGAATCAAGAGCGCAGGACCGTCATTTATCATCAGGCAGATTAACTGCGGCTGTGTGCACTTGTTCCATTTAAAATCGACTTCCTCGTGTTGTCCGTTAGACAAAAAACCTTTCACTAACCGTGTTGTTTATTGTTCTTTCTTTTGTAAAAACACAAATAATTTAAATATGCGTTTTATAGTAATCTATGTACAAATTGATTACTTAATATTTTTAATGGTTAGTGGCAATATTAAAATTAACGTATAATGAAAATTAACTAAATACTATGATATGCTTTTACACACGACTACGTCTGCGTATAATTTTTAAAAAAAAAAACAAAGTAAGTAGCCTATGTGTTCTTCAGGACTATGCTCTACACCTATACCAAATTTCATCGAGATTCGTTAAGCAATTTACAACATCTAAAAAATATCTATCTATCCATCCATCTCTAAACTTTTGCATTTTATAATATTAGTAAGATTTAGGAATATATAGTGAGAGAAATCTACTTATATCTGCTTGTTTATGAAACCATATTTAACTCATGAATTCAAAGATTTAAGAGTTTTTTCGTTAAGAATCAATAACTTGAAGCTACTAATCATACTGTCATAATATGTTATGCTCCAACGCGTCCGAAATAAGGTGCGAAGGGTCAAGCAAACGTAACGAAATTAATGAGTAACCTTTTGCCTAATCGTAGCAATGAAGCGTGATCGAACACGAAAATTCCCACAAAAAGCAATTTTACACGGTTTACTTAACTAAACAATCGAATTTTTAGTCTGTGCACAAATATGACGGTTAGGACAATTTTTTCGATAATTCGTAACGGAATAAAAATTTTAATTCGTTTAAATCACTTTTCAACATGATTGTACTTTTTTACTGAGACGGTTTCATTATAATGGTTGTATGTTTTGATAAGTGACGTAATTTCGTAAATATATATCTATACACATAATAAAATTAAAGTGTCTGTTTGTAATATCAAAAGAAATTATCCAGATTTCGGTGACATGATGTATTTGCGTTGCTGATAACAAAAATTGTATTAAAAAATGTCTTTTTGTCTGTCTGTCCGCGCTTGTTTGTTCCAGGCAACTTCCAAAACGGCTAGGCCGATTTTGACCGGACTATCACTGAAGGGTAGCTACCATAGATGGGCATATTAGTGGCTACTTTTTTAATTGCCCGCTGTCGAAATGGCGTAACGGGTAGGTGACGGCTCGTCTTATATAAAAATGTACTAATACTAAGAAATAAATGACATATCTCCAATTGTACAATCATTGGGGGCCGATATCATCCCAAGTAATTTTCGATTTTGCGGCATTTTTTCCATGTTTCCCCTAACCGCCTATTTTTGCCAAGGGTTAGGTTAAATACGGGAGTCACTTTTTATTCTTTGTTAACAATGGGCATGTTTGTCATTAAATGTCAAATTATTTTATGGTTCTTTAGATTAGGCGATGACTGTGCGGTTGCGTGGGAAAAGAGTTTTTTAAGTTAATAATGACGTTGAATTTTTATTGATTGAGAATTTCAGTATTATTAGATTATTATAATGGTTGTACTGATTCTATTGCAGTTGATACACTAGAGTATTGTATTTTTTTTAACGAATTGTACTAAATGTTGTGAGAGTCTTGTTGTGACATTTTTAGAAAAGATAGACAGACCGATTTTTAATCTTAGTATTATTATAAATGCGAATATTTAGATGGATGAATGATTATTAGAGATTGCAGCCTAAACTAACGGATTTATATTAAATTTGACATAGATGTAGAGGATATTGTAGACATAGGCTACTTTTTTGTTTATTAAATTCTACTCGGACAGAGTCACAGGCGACTTGTAAACAATAATAAAATAATTAAGGATAAAAATATTTATGAAGCGAAGATACTTGTATTTAAAATAATTGAACATGAACCTTCAGTACAATTGTTTCTAACAATGAACGCAATAGTTTTGCCTAAACAATAAGATAACAATACATTAACAATTCTACATATTATTATCTACGTTACGACATTGAGATAAAGTCTAGATTCCCTCTAACTTACATTCAAAGGACAATTACCTATGCCTCACGCAGTACACTCGGCGCAACAAAAGCGCACAATATGGCTAATGGCGGAGGCAACTAGACGCAACTCATTCACCAAACAATTACCGACTTAATAGAATAAATAGAGTAATCAGGCTACTTCAGCGCACTCTGAGTGGGTTGCCGGCAACTATACGCTCGATTTAGGTGCGAACGATTTATTATTTTATCATTGACTATTGAATTACCTACGTAGATTAATTTTTTATTAAGAGACATTAGAACTCAAGCAATAAGTAACAATATCAATATAAAAAATGTCGAGTACATAAGTAACAATTTTCAACGCATCTGTAGTTCCTCAGGTGTTGCGGATGTCCATGGGCGTCGCTGACCACCTCGGTATTTTTGCCGCTCTTTTGCTCCCCTTAATTATGAAAAAAAAAACAGACAAATGATTCGAAATTTAAATGACCAATAACATGTGCAAGAAACTTTCTCAAATTACCTTTAAAGACATCATTCGTTGTTGATTCACTTGTTTTGTCACAATATCTTAAATCCTTTTTATTAGTTGCACTTATATTTAGCGTATGTATATTACCGAGTCAGCTGAAATACGCATGTTAACCGAATCCCGGTTCGGGGCCGCACCTTTTGTTAGCGTTATTTGGATGCTAATGTGTTAATTATCAGTTTTGCATTGTAATTAGCTGGGCCTGATAACAAGTGTTATGAATATTGCATTTCCAGTTTAAATGCGAATTGATTGACCTTTGTTTAAAGCTATTGGATACGACAATTTGATTTCACTGTTTTACATACATTTTACTATTAACCTCATTATTGGTTTTAATTGGGTAATAAGTCTGCTGTATTTCGTATTTGATGGTTACTTTAAAAAATATTTTGATTAAAGAATCTGTCTGATTGTTTTTATAAACGTACCCAAAATCCCTGATCATACATGTCAGGGGTACAAGAGGGCGGCATGGGGCCGCCCAATAAAAAAAAAATCTGTCTGATTGTAAGCATGTTTTCTAGACATCCTGTATAGATTTGACTAACTTTTGTCCGCGACTCCGTCCGCGTGGAATTACAAGAAGACTATCCTCTACAACTATGGAAAATTTCATCGAGATCCATTCAGCCGTTTAGGCTATAAACTCTAACAAACATTCATCTAAACTTTCGCATTTATGATATTAGTAAGAAGTAAGATTTAAATATTACGATACATTATTGTAGATTTTTTTTTGTAAGAAATATGAGCTGGTAGGCATTATTAAGATCCTAATAAAATATATTTGTTCAATGTAATATAAATTGGTTACGGTTGTAGGTCACATGGCCTGATTCTTGCATTGTCAGAACAAGTCAAAATACTTGACTTTGTACTTTTACAATTAGCTAAGCTTTTAATTCGTTCTTTAATCTTATTGTACTCCTTTGATATCTTACAAAGTCAGTTACAGCGTGTCAGATTTAAATAAAATTGAACTCTTTACAAATGGTACAAAGGTTACTTTCGTTTGAATGGATTAAGTATAGGGAATTTTTTTGCCGAAACGCAACTGTCAAGGGTTAGTTAAGGGCCAAGTTCAAATATAGAATGTTAGCTTTTTATATCACGCCATACATCAACCATAGATAATGCGTTTGTAATGCTATACAAAACGGCGTTTACAAATTTTTATGTTTCAGATTGAACATTTTATTATTTAATACACTGTGTTCAACCGAGGGCCGCATTGTAAGATATTCATTAGGTGTAATAAAAAAGTAATCTATTGTGATCGGCTGATGAATTTCGAGAATGATTTTGCGAGTTTACGATCGATTTTCGTTCGTTTTACGATATTCTCTCGCTGATTTTCGCGTGAGAAAGGCGGTACCAGGTGGTGTGATTTATGCGTACGATAAAATTAAATTTAAATACCTTTTCTCATTAATGTAACTTGAATGAAAATTACTTAACTGAATCTCTCCTTTGACATAGATTACGTTTTTAGAGAATTTTTACAGATCATCGCTAAAATTGTTTACACTTTTCAGATAAGATGTCCCATATTAAATTGGGCTTTCAATATCAAATGTAATTGCATATATTATCTATACTATTATAATAAAGCGTAAACACACTCTTCTTTGTTGCCTAAGATATCAACAATTACACCATATTTTTGAATAATTCTTTATCTAATAAAAAGCCCTACACTTACGTCACGCTTTAGTCTATATATTTTCACGCCATTAAACTTAGGGGTAAATATTTTGAATAAAAACTCAAATGTGGGAAGAGACCATAAGTTGTTGCCACCATCAAGGAAGCAAGGTTGCCATGCTTTGTCATCATGTCATATCATTTTGACATTTGCAATTGATAATTTGACACATGTAAACAATAAAATAAAACTTTCATAATTTTATGCGGATGAAGTCCCATGGGAACATCTAGTAAACTAATATTCCCCGCGTACAATAAAAAAAACAAAGGTGCCGTGTGCTCAGACTATTGTCCACATCTATGCCAAATTTCAAGATCCGGTCAGCAGTTTAGGCTATAAATTCTAAGAAACAACCATCTAAACTTTTGCATTTTTAAGTAAGATGTCTATAGTTGGTTCTATTCAAATATATAAATATAGATATTGGAAAGATTTATAAATTCCACTTCAACTTAAAATTCAATTATCTCCTAACTTTGAATACTAACCGTTACAACAATGAAACAAGTTTATACATTTTAAATGACTTTAAATTCAGTAACTGTGTACATCACTATTAACAAATCACACCCGCAGATCCTGCGGCCATTTGGAATTATAAACACGATAATGCAAGCCTCAAGTAACGCTCATAACCGTGCATCATACCATTAACTTTATCTATTCAATATACCCGATTTTTTAACTAATTTATGACGTTTAGGCACGAATGCAACGCCCATATTAATTTTTACACAGATACTAGATACTGGAAGTGACAGTTAAAATGTTGTTTCTTCAAGCAATGTCGCAGAATTAATAGTTTTTTCTAGAAATACATGTAATCTAAGTAGTAATTAGATAGAATAGTGTGAAATTGCAAAATATGAGGAATAAGTAATAAGGTTAGTATGTTGGTAATATTAAACATAGATGCGTAAGTTTAGATAAATGGAGGTATGTTTGTTAGAATTTTTCGCCAAAACGTCTGAACAGATCTCGATGATTTTTTCATAAATGTAGAGTAAAGTCTGGAATATCACATAGACGAGGTAGAAATATAGTTTATTAATCATTGTACAAAGCATTACAGTAATCAAAATAGTGAAGACTAATCCTTGTCTCTTCCATTAAATCTACATCCAAAACAACGCACCAGGGTCACTTGAGCGGTAGAAATGAGATTTTAACCATGGGTATTGCATGTAAATTAATTAATAACTGCTCTACAAACGGATGTTATTGTGTTTAACTATACGCTATTAGTCGCCCAGTGACTTTAATGAAGGTAAAAAATATAAACGGAAGAGTTCCATTAATATTTACCTACAGGTTACTCTGTTGAAGTATCTCTTCTTAATTTAAAGTGGGTTATTTCAGTATTTTACTTATAAATCAAGTTTTGTACGTATTTTACAATATAACAATAGGAAATACTGTAGTAAATCTATTACGGAGGATATAAGGGTGGTGAATGATAATATATCATAGTTATTTGTATGTGTATCTATGCTTATATTTGAAGACAACATTTTTGTATTTTCATATGTATTAAATTAACTCAAAAAAATTTAAACATTTAAAAAAAGTCTAATTTTATACTATTTTTTAATTCCACGTAAATGAAGTCGCGAGTATCAACTAGTTTCTTTTAATTTTTGTACCAAAACAATTGCTTCAAAATTTTATACAGTGCTTTAAAAACGCATTTTATTTTTATGTATTACTCTCAAGTTCTTTGTGATAGTTATATAAGTACAGACAAACATTCAGTTGGTAATTTAGAACATTAACAAGCGCGTATAAAAACCACAAAGCGGACGTTCCTGCTTCTCTGATACTTATTCAATGAAGTAAAATAAAATGAAATAGGATCCAAGTCTAATTATGGTCCTTACGTTGAGTAGAGATAATTACTTCAAGCGGTTAAGGCTAGGTTCCTTTAGGAAATACTAATATTACGAATTTAGCAGCTACATTTAAAAATTTTACTCATAGAGAATTTTATTTCTTGTTTATGATTCTACCTCGTCGCGTGAGTCTTTACAGACTAGTTATGCAGACTTATTTGTGATGTCACAAGCCGCCATCACTCCTTGTATGCTGCCTTCTTGACACATTGGTGCAAGACATCCATAGCCGTTCTTATCTGATCTCATCTTATGGACGATCTTTCCCGAGGTCTGGTGGAACTTGTTAGTTATAAGCATCTTCTTTATCTTCTATCTATATCTATACATATAACAAAATTGGAGTGTCTGTTTGTAACATCAAAAAAATCTAGATTCTGGGAAGATGATGTATTTGCGTTGCTGAAAACGTAAATCGCATTAAAAAAATGTCTGTCTGTCTGACCGCAAGCTGCGTTTGTTTCGGATAATCTCCGAAACGGTTGGACCGATTTCGACCCGACTTTCACTGAAGGGTAGCTGACATAGACGGGCATATTATATGCTACTTTTTTAAACATTACGTGGACAAAGTTCCGGGCAACAGCTAGAAGTTAAATAAAATTTATTAATTTTTGAACAACATGCTAATTCACCTTAATAAACTTCCGAGACTCAATGGAGCGTCTCGCTGCAGCCTGCTATTGTATTTTGAAGTATAATGACGGAAAATTGTTGCAACCGTATCTTTTGTAAGATGAACTATTCCAATCAGAGCGTCCCGCGGGAATTAAAAACGGCAATATCCACCGGACTAAGGGAGCTATTCAAATGGTACCTAAATTATGGTACTGATAATTACGTAGCCAATGTTTTGAAAACAGAAACAAGAGAGAATCAATATTTTTAAATTAACTCCGGTTTCAAAACTCTAGTCCTCGTCGTATTCCAAATAAAAGACGGTGAGTGAAAATGAATATTAACGGGGAAAGGAATTTAGGGGAAAGATAAATTATCTTCTTTTGTTTTAATAAATATAGTAAACATACCTGAATACTTTTACCTTAAATCCAATGTAATGGTAATGTTCTCTATTTAATTATAATCTGGCTGTTGGCTTTTCCTATCTTTGAGCACACACCTGAAACTAAACTATCGCACAACTGTTTAGTCGCTTTGAATCCTACTATGTGTGCGCACACTACTCGATTTTTAGTTGTGCAAACAGTTGAATTGGCTGCGAAACAATCGACAATCGGACAATAGTTGTTCGTTTGTTTTGTTGAATATGTGCGCAATGGGTGAAGTTCAGAATCCTTTAGAGATGCTGTCCAAAAATTGACGTACTAAAGAATAATATAGACAGTTTCATTATGTAAAAGTCACTAAATATTCTTCCTTCAAGTACTTTAATCAAAGTCTTACACATTGTCGCATATTAAATTATTGTTATGATGTCTGACTCCATAAAAGGATACGGACGTATGGGGAATGCTGACAAATGAAATGAGAGCTTTCAGGAAATTAAACCATAAAGTAGGGACGGTAATGGCCATAATCGCATGATTGCATATCCTTTTACATTAGTTGAAGTACTTAAATTGGACCATTTTAGCTACATACATACAAATTCAATTTGCTTGAACAATAAACGAAAATGTGAAATGAAATATATAACTAACTCTTCGGGCATTATTTAGATATTAAATACATATGTAATATCAAATATCATGTAAGTAAATGTGCTCTAAAGTAAATAAAAATAAACACTCATATAACTTATCGGCACCGACTAGTTTCGAGCATACCTTGGTGTTGGACTATAGTTTATATTTTAAAAACGTGGATTAAATTATTCGTTATCTGCGTCTTATTTGACTAACGAGAAAGTTTTAGTAACATAAATAATTACCTCTAGGTAAACTACAGTATTTCCAATACAACTTAGGGTCGTAAAAGAAACGAACACCTCAAAGACCGGCAATATTGCAGTTCCTCTACTGGTATTACAGACGTCCATACGCCTCGATAATTATTTCGATGTACGCTCGTTGATTTGTAATTCTTTTCGCACTTCGAGTATTTAATAAATAAATCATTATTAACTCAGACTGCACTTTTCTCATTAAGTTAATACCTCAAAAATTACACACGTCTAATGTGGACATTTAAAGGAAATGGCCGCGAATCCTCTTATCTTAATCCTTACACAGACATGTGGCCACGAAACCAGCGATCATGTAAGTACAAGACAACACATCGTTCGTATGATATTTTGACCTAAATAAAGAGAATTTTTAAGTGAGTTTTTCTTAATGAAATAATTTTTCATCAACATCGACTTGACCTTGTCCCTACGGGTCTACACAGTATGTGCTGTTCTTCCATACATTTCTAATAAAGAAGGAATTCCTAAGAGGCAATATTAGATTACACTCTATTTAACGATATTAAAATAAAGCAAATGGCTTATTTCACTTTAAAATTATTCGTTTAAATCAAATTAATTGTTGAATTTTCATTTCTTAAAACTAGAATTTTTTTGTAGCAACATTGTGTTTCATGGCCCAACACAATACCTTCTTCATTATTTAAGTATTGCTTTTAATGTACGCGAAATTAATGTGTTCGTCAAAGTTGTTCTGTTCTAAGCGCCTTCTATATTTTAACGATATTACTTAAAGTCTGAAACATTTTGTACTATTAAAGTACACAATTCAAATAAAACAAAAACCAGTAATGGTAACACAAAAAACACAGTCGAAATGAGAATATCTTTCTTTGAACTCATAGAGTTATTTAGGTACTTAAATTCTTCATAAAATCCTCTAGACATTTCCTAAGAAATTTAACTTCTTATTACTATGATAAAACTAGATTTCGCCCGCGACTTCGAATAAAAAAAAAAACAAAAGGAAGTAGCCTATGTGTTCCTCCACACTATCCTCCACATCTATAGCAAATTTCTTTAAAATCCGTTCAGCCGTTTAAGCTACAAACTCTAACACACATCCATCCAACTAAACTTTCGCATTTATAATATTAGTATGATTTCATCCAGATCCGTTTCTTCTGGACTACAAACTCTAACTAACATCCATCTATTCATCCACACTGTAGCAATTATAATATTAGTAAGATATAAAGATTACTATAAATATTATCTTCATATGAAAATTTATTCTCAAACGTCGAAGTACCTAAAGAATGACATAAATTGCTTGAACTTTACGTCTTTTTTTGTTATTAAAAGCACATATTTTACATTAAAAAGTTGTAAATTTGTAATAACATTATGATTTTTTAAACATGATAACTATGCCGTTAATATTAGAGTTTAAAATTGAATGCCAAAGTAAGATATATCAACATTGTACTGTAATTTCCTGTTTGTAAGAATCCAATTTAAAAGTCATAAAATTGTATTAACCGGCTCGGTGTTAGAAGATTCGATAACTTTACGGCTTCCGATGTTATCATTATTTATTGTTGAAAACGGCCTGTTATAAAAATTTATTATTGAACGTACAATTGTTCTAAAATTGGCAAATATGTGAAGCTATATTAAAAAAAAAACGTCTTTCATATCGCACAGAAGACTCTTTTCTTAATCACGGCGGAATATTTAAATGTTAAATTCATTTTTAAACTCAAGATTGTGTTAAATTTTTGACATCTGTCAGTTTGTACGTAGCGCTTACGCGAAGTTATGTGTTACGCTTCAGTATTCGGCAGAAAGTCTTACGAAAATATTATATACATTTTTTTCTTTTAAGAAAACCAAACATGCTTCATTTAACAGCGGAAAAAGAAGTAGGGTTTACCGATTCCCGCCATTCCATTAGTTAAAATAACCACATCTTAGAAAAGTAAATATCTTTTATTTGGAATGGTTACAATAATTATAAGTAAATCCACTTATTTTTAATAGTAACGTAGTAAGTTATTGTCTATTTAAGCTGCGGTAGAGAAGTGTGCGACAAGTGAAAAAACATCAGATGAAAATGTCTATAAAAGCCGAAATTTTAGCCCACTGTGCGCCGCTCCGCTCGTCGCGTCGCTCATCGCGAACTTTGTGACAGCAGCCTTAGTCTTAAAAACACAGACACAAAACGACTATGACATTGTAATTATAACCTTTTGATCTTTAAAAAACATATAAAACACCCTCCCTTGTCTCAAGGATGTCGTTTGTTTTGGATCTTAAATATACTCGTATAACGAATTATTTTTAAATTCTACAACACCCTAGACGGTGTCTTATTAAACATTAATAATATTATCGCGTGTAAAAATCAGATTTACGATTACAGTTTAGTTCATTTCCATATAAAGACGTATTTATTGTGTTATGATTAAGAATTCGTAGTTTTAAATAGCATTTTTTTATCAGATCGCGGTGCAAACTTAGACATTGTCACGCGACTTATGATTTTAACATTTCTAGGAAAACAGACGATTAAAAAAATAAACAACACTTACGTGTAATTTGTAATGTAAGTTCATATGACACCTCCAAGGAATTTATCGTAATGCAACTTGCTCGAATCTGCAAAGTAATTCAAGCCTGAAAGCCCATAACACTTGCCCTGAAGATTAACCCCCGATGGATCCGAAACTAGTCGGTGCCGTCACTGGAAAAATAGACTTGAGTGTTAGCCGTTTAATAATCTTACTAATATTATAAATGCGAAAGTTTAGATGGAGGGATGGATGGATGTTTGTTAGCGTTTGTAGCCTAAACGGCTGAACGGATCTCCATGAAATTTGGCACAGGTTTAGAGCATAGTCTGGAAGAACACATAGGGTACTTTTTATCCCGGGAATAGTTACGGTTCCAGTGGGATTCATTAATTTAGTTTTTTAATATTTACTCGATCATTCTGCAACGGTTCAACATATCCTTTTGAAATTTGGCACAGATATAAAACAAAGTCTGGAGTACACATGGGATGAGGTTTATCCCCGAGAAATGTCCGGTTCCTGAGGGATACGTAGCTTCTTGTTATTTATATAGTTCGTATGTTTTCTAATACCACGCGGACGAAGTCGCGGGTAACAGCTCGTTAGTTATAATAATGTATCACAATGAGAGAGTAGGTCTCTTCGTCACCCCTAAGTCAGACTCCCCGACCTTCGTTGTGCCATATAGAACTTACGTCCATGCTTACCAATAAATTACAAAGTTTAGGTACATTTTATTTTTGCACTAGGTCTTCTCGTGCGGCTTATTCCGCATGAAATTATGAAAATTTTATTTTATTGTTTTCATTTGTCAAATTATCAATTACAAATGTCAAAATGACATGACAAACCTTGGCAATCTTGTTTCCTTGATGTTGGCAAAAACTTATGGTCTCTTTCCCACATTAGGGTTTTTATCCAAAATATATACCCCCTAAGGTTAATGGCGTGAAAATTTATAGCCTAAAGCGTGACGTAAGTGTAGGGCTTTTTATTAAAAAAAGAATTATTCAAAAATATGCTGTAATTTCTGACAGCTTAGGCAACAAAGAAGTGTGTGTTTACGCTTTATTATAATAGTATAGAAGTATATATAGATTGACTAGACTTCATATCCTTCAAATTCACATTAACCTTTTGAGACGTCACAATTTTAAATAGCAAACATCAAAGGTCAAACGTCTTTTAATATGCTAACTACGAAATAAGAAAATAAATTCCCGCACCAGACTATATTGTTTGGAAACCGACGGTCACGGGCTAACGGTCATAGTACTCTGAGTCATGTTTGGCTATTGTTGCGATGAATTGTAACTTTCATGTAGTAAACAAAATTAATGGTCATACTTTAACCTTAGAAGTAATGTCTGATGTCTATAGTTTTTCTAGGATACTGCTATGGGCGTTGCCTGCTAATAGTCTAGAAGGCAGACTGATGGTGAAGGGAGCAATAATCAAGGTTCCTAGTAGGATATCTATCTGAATTTATTTTTTTTACATATATTTTACAACTTTCGAGACTCTTGCTGTAGTTCGCTCTGTACGCGCGAAATAGAAAAAAAAAAGAGTAAATTGAAAAACAAAACCTAATTTGAAACATACGTGTTCTTCCATGCTTAATTTCAACAGCATCCGTTATTCCGTTCTTAAGATAACCTATAAAAATCATCCAAATAAACTTTAAAATTAGATATACATTCTAAAATCATACCTACTCGTTTAAAAAAGGGAAATTTTAATAAAAGAAACACAGTCAAAGTAAAAACTATTCCAACACTTCAAGAGTCAAACAGTACGGAATGGAACGGCGGTAATTTAGCGGAGAGAAAGAAAATTTGCCTTAATTTCATCAGAGAGAGAATTTCCTTGGTAAGTGCTATCGCACCTGCACATCAGACGTCTGGAATAACACTGCAGCCTGCTAGCTGCAACTAATTTGTTATCGTTAGAACTATGGGTAATGTTTTCAATAGAGTTAGGATATTAAACTAGGAATTAAATGTCGGTTTTTAAAACAGACAAACATTACGTATATTTTTTAAATATAAAGTTCACTAACGACAGTCTACAGGCTACATTTTTTACGCTACTTAATTTATTTACTAAATTCTACAATATAATAACTTTTTTTATAAGTACATGTGGATGAAGCCGCACGGTATCAATACTGATACAAATCTTTGTCTTTGGTTCTGTTATTAGACATAGTTGTCGTAATATTTATACGTATATCATGACAACAAGTTTTATTCTATACCGAAATTGTACGCTCTATCTCTCCACTATTAACAATTCTTTTTTATAGTATAGGGTAATTAACAGGCAAGTAAGTGATTACCAAAATTCGCCGAAATAGTGAAGCTACAGCTTTCTATAAACATTCGCATTTGAAGATGCGTTCCTTCCGTTAATCAACGTCAAAAAAGAGTTCATACACCCTTCTAAAATCTTACGTACAAGGTTGGGAAATTCCAAAAAATCAACCAATGTATTAACAATATTTACTAATATAAAAACAACGATGTATTTAAGTGGCAATTCCCAGATGCTGTAAATACACCCTTATTATCTCCGTAGAGTATAATTATTCTCCAGCAAAGATCGCAATTATTTCAACCAGGAACTCAAATAAACTTCAATTAGTGCAAGCGCACTCTTCGCCTTGCAGACGCCGTTCGCTCGGCAATTGTTTATGTTTATTACGTGTTTATTGTTTGACTTTGTGTAAACAAGTTTGCTTCGCAAAGTGCATCTTCTACGTTGGTAACTATCACTTTGAAAGTGGATGAAATTGCTGTAAGGTTAGAGCGCGCACACCATTGATTAAACTATCGCAAAACTGTTCAATCGCTTTAATTCCTTTGAGCTTGTATGGAGGTGTCAGACTACTCGATTTTTAGTTGTATAACAGTTCAATTGGCTGCGTAACAATCGACAATCGCACAACAGTTGTCCGATAGTTTAGTCAAATGTGTGCGCCTGCTGTTATTAAATTGTAGTTCCTGTCATAATATATATTTGCAACTTAAGACACATTGCTGCATGTAAAATTTGTTACTTCTTAATATTTCTGTGGTTTCATTCTTAGCTTGCAGCCAAATAATTAACTTACCGTTACATTTGTAACTGCGTTAAATAATAAGGCTACGTTTAAACTCCAAATTTTGACTCAGTCTGTGTGGATTTAATAAAAATAAAAGTATCACATGTGTTCTTCCAGTCTATGCTCTACATCTATGCCAAATTTCATCGAGATCCGTTCAGCCGTTTAGGCGGCAAACTCTAACAAACATCGATCTAAACTTTCACAGTTCGACTCATTATTTTTTAAATCGTTACTTTGTTTCTTCAATTCCTCAATTTATCGTTTATTAGAAAGCAAATGTTATCTGTAATATAAAAATTATTTCCGTTGAAAGCTTCAAATGCATACCTTTATAATGGTTTCCCGTAACTTCAACACAATAGTGTCATAATTATGGTTCGCTTTAAAACCGCGAACATCATCCTTTCCTGGTATCACCTCGATAACTGGGAAACGATTGTTAGTTGACGAATCGCATTTTGATGACAGAATACAAATAAAATGTACAATTCCTAATTTTGATGACAGATACTGAAAGAGAGATTTTTAACACATTTATTACCTAAATAACTAAGACCTTGTGTAATAAGACCTTAGGGGCTTGAAGCCTATATTTGGTTAGGTGACTAGGCATTAGTAATGCAATGCGGGTGTCTTCACATATATATCTAAATGTGCAGATTTTAAGAACGTACATATGAGAATTTAAAAATGGAAGAACACATTTGTACGTGGCGATTCGAACCCAGTAATCGCAGATTATTAAGTGCTTAACCGCTGGGCCACTGACAGTCTACCTACCTCTAGGACATTATGACTACGCTATAGATGTTCGTATAATAGTGTTTTCATTAAACCGAAACTGATTGATGACAATGACTGTCCTTTTTGCCCGACGGTCGCGAGCCAAGTTTTTGCCTTCCCGCCTTTTTAGGGTTCGCTACATTTATTTCTATACCGTCTGGGTTAGTTACGTATTTGCGGTTGATTAACTTTGAAACAATGATGTTGTTTTGTTTTATTGAAAATGACAATAATTTATGATAGAGACTGTTTATGTGTTATGATAATTTTATTAAGGATTGAGATATTTAGTGTGATAATGCTGATATTTGGAGATATACTTTTAAAATCATTCGCAATAATAACTAGTTATGTAAATTTACTATACACGTCTTTATTCCAGCGTTAAATATTACATTTCGGGTAAATATTAAGATCTAAAACGGGCAAATAAAACATTTTTACTTTCCTTCCACATTTTAATAAACACAACATAACAACAATAAAACATAACCCGTCTACAACATTAAGCTATGTCGACTCCAACTTTTGTACAAAAAAAAAATCATACGTTTGTTCTGCGGGATAAACACAATAAAACAAAAATATACGGAACCCTTTTCATTAAAGCCTCGCATCATTAAAATACGCCCGATACCCTTGTTGTATTTTTTTTCTGCAAATCGCTGTACACAGAAACGGGTATCGAACCTAAACCCTTTTGTGTTCAGGACACCTGCACCATAGAGCCCTGGGTGCTCACACACAGACTAAATAAAGTCTTATAAATGTAAATATTCAATGGAATATAAACCTTATGTGAACTGTTTAAGGTACAATTCGGCATAACAGAAAGCTTAGTTTTTTATTTGTAGGTTACGAAAATATTAGAGAGTATCCCAAGAACCGTAAGTGTTCTGAAGAACCACTTGTTTCTGAGTCATCACTTCATTTATGCTTTTTTAAAAGTAAATAAAAAAACATTGAGATGAGATGGAACAATAGAGATAGATCAATATTTTACTTCTTAAAACACCATTATTTTGTCATTTTTATTTATAACTTGCTATTGCCCGCGACTTCGTCCACGCAATATTAAGAAAAAAAAGTAGCCTGTAATATCCCCATCTTTGTCAGCTACCCTTCAGTGAATGTACGATCCAAATCGGCACAGCCGTTTCGGAGATTACCCGGAACAAACACGGCTTGCGGACAGACAGATAAAAATTTTTAAATGCGATTTTCGTTATCAGCAACGCAAATACATCTTCCCGAAATCTGGATTTTTACTTATGATATTACAAACAGACAATCCAATTTTATTATATACTAACTATCGCTCGCGACTCCGTTCGCGTGGAATTGAAATAAACAAAAGTGAACAGCATATGTGTTCTTCCAGACTATCTTCTACATCTACGCCAAATTTCATCGTAATCCGTTCAGCGGTTTACGCTACAAACTATAACAAACATCCATCCATCTAAACTATCACATTTATATTAGTAAGATATAGATGAGTGTTACTTAAATGACAGATGAAATCTTACAGTAAAACCAATCGAAGAGCAATATTGCATCAGTAATGAATCATCGACACGCCTACAGACAACTGGGACAGCGTCGCAAACAAAACATTACTGACCCAAAACAAGTTTGGGCCAATAAAAAAAATATGGTCAGGCCTAATAACCAGTTTTTTATAAGGAAAAAATAAACGCATCGCTTAAATTGCTATGATGTTCTTATTTTGAAAAACAAATTAATTTTTTTAATATGTGCCCACCTTTGTAAGACACTCCGTTATAGCGCATTGCAGTAGCTTGTAACAAAAAAAAATATACCTCGATAAAGTCAAAATATTTGACGATGATTCTTCACCGTAAGTACTTTTTTAACATTGTACATTGTTGTCATTGGCATATAAACCTATTTGAGACAATGTGCTGAAAAAAAATCTAAAAATACCAAAGAAAATTTTACATTAAATTCTAACTTTAACAAATAAAAAGTTGCACCTAATTTCAACGAACTGAGAAATAAAAAGAATTTAATAGACAGACGATTCTTATACGCTCACACGCACGTCCAAAGAATTTGAACAGTTTCCGTTTTGCCAACGAAGCGGGCTTTGTTTACGTGTATTTGTATTATTTTAGGCTTTAATTTATTAAGCAATGGATCAATTTTTAGGTTGACTTACCATTTTAATAATAAGCTTACTAACCTCATATATCATTATTCCTTATTTTGTATATAATGTATTTTACATGGCTTACTAGTATCGAACTTTTTAAATTTATTAAAAATGAATTAAACGCATGAAATAAACAATAAAGTACCAGATTATATAAAAGAGGATATACTCTTAGGTAATAAAAAACAATTCAGATATAATAAGTTATACAAGAAAGAGTATCCATACTATATTGACCTTCCAGAGAAAAGCATAGGAATATAATGGTTGCTGTTATTAGATTTAAGACCGGTTTCTCAGTTACATTTATTTCAGTAACATAATTTTTTTTATGACTGAGTCGTCACTGTATGCCTTGAAGAGGCATTTACAGCTCCACCGTGCTTGAGGTGGCCGAACACGGATGCTCAGCCTAAACCTCGTTTATGAGTAACTAACCTCGAGGGCTCCCTGAGGAACCTCGGCTCGGGCCGTTACTTCGGTATTATTACCGGATTGGACTATAACACGATTTGCGTTTCCGAACTAAGTCACTTGAGTTTTTCTCCGTTGAAACTTAGATCAACCTAAGACTTTACTTTTTTACAGTGGTAGTGCCCGTTTTAACATCTTAGCACGAATGGGCCGGCACGCCCGGTGTAATACCACGACCACATAGAAGACAGGCGTGAAATGGAAGCAATTCCGTGTTTCGTCTGATGAGTGTGGTGCCGGAGGCCTAATTTAAGTTCCCTTTTCTTTACCACCCTTTTCTTATAAGGAGAGGATGGGAAGTGGATTTGGCAGAGGAGGAGATACACAGGAATGGGAAATATCCTCTTTATGTGCATCTCCTTCTCTGTCGGATAAGGGTAGGCAACGCATTTGTAATTGCGGATGTCTATGGGCAGCGGTCGCTTCGCCATTTTGGCGGATTCAGGTGGCCGCTTGCTCGTTTGCCACCTTTTGTTATAAAAAAAAAGACTTTAGCAACCCAGTATAATGCATTTTAATGGAAATACAAATTGTCTACACTAATTTAAATAAATTACAATAGCAGACATCATCCTTCATAATTATTCAATAGACAATAAAGGTTATGGTCTTTATGCGTCTCCATAAATTGGGTCAATGTCAGGCAGAACTAGGCACGTTCTAGAAAATTCCAAAACATTGAAAGAATATCGGATAAAAGAATATCTTTCTGTTGCTTGCGACTCGATTGTGTGCAATTAAGAAATAATAAATAAGCATAGTCTATGTTTGTCAGTGATAACGTAGCTTTCTAATGGTGAAAAATATTTAAAACGGGCCAGTAATTTTCAGATATTTCAATACATACAAAAAATTACAAATCTTTGAAATAACCCAAAAACTACTGAGCCGACTTCAAAAATTCTTTCAACCTTGAAAAGCTGCGTTATCAGTGATAACATAGGCTATGTTTTATCTTTATTATTTTTTAATTTTGACGCGATCGAAGTTGCGAGCAACAGCTAGTTTTAGTATAGATTGGAAACGTGATACTAAAACAACTAGAACATGAGGTATTGAGAGTCTAGATAGATTGAATTTAAATTTTTTGTCAATTTTCAATTTCTAATCTACGAATTTTCTGACTCAATAAAAAAGCAATCTAACTTATATTATTGTCTTTATTACAATTACGTTTAACTATTTTTTCTAGAATATAAATTTGGTTATTAAAATCTACACTTTAACTTTCATCAAAATAATTTTAACTATGTGAACCACGACTTCTGCAAATTCACATGTCTCCTAATCATCTTCAAAATGATTGTCTATATTATTGTCATCAATCAATCCATCATATTTTATCATCAAAATATGATTATCAATTATGCTTTCTCTCTCTTACCAATAATAGTCTATATCTCTCCCTTTCTCTTCTCATCGTCATTTGAATCAAATGTCAATAGCAAATCTTTCTGTTTATCTGTGGTTACTTATCAAATTGACCGTGCAAAATATTTAAATTTTATTCTATTAAAGGTACACTGTTTGTTCAATTCTGCATGCAAGAATTAACACTTTACTATTGTATTTGCATACAAAGGGGAATTGCTTGTTGCTTAACGATATATCACTTGATACAAATAAGAATCTATTATTATTCAAATGTATTAAGAAATTTCTGATTGCAGTAGAAATAAGACAAATATCTTAATAGGAATTCGATAGAAATATTGAATTGTAAAGTCACTTTTAACCTTTGATTTTATTCAGATACTAAAAAAAATGAAAGTAAGTAGCTTATGTGATCTTCCAGACTATTCTCTACATCAATGCCAAAATTTATTGAGGTCCGTTGAGTAGTTTAGGCTATAAACTCTAACAAACATCCATTCATACATATGAGTTTTCGCATTTATAATATGAGTAAGATTTTAGATGGTAATTATGTAGACTACGACTCTTTTGGAGATAAATTAAATAAAGAAAGCAACATTTTTTATTAAATTTTATACAACACGGAACTTTAAGCAAGTAAAAAAATCCTGCTAAAAGCAAACGGTAGCTGACAAAAAATAAAACCTGTTTCCACAAAAATTCAAATTTGACGCCACGAAATCCTTGCACTTGCATTTCTGAATAAATTTCCCATTCCATCTGATCAGTGAGGATTACTTAAGATTTGCATCCAACAAAAGTCGGGAGCAATTTAAATAATTTGCAATGACAAATGCAATACGATTAGAATAAAACAATTTTTTATCCCTCAACAAACTTCTAATTGAGTGTGAGAATATCCTTTTCATTTACATTCCAAAACAATTTAGGTATAATGACGACCGCTTGTAGTTCCCGAGATAGAGAATTGTGTATGCAAATATTTTCGTGTGACGATATTGGCATATGGAAATTTCGGATTAATGTAATGATGGTTACAAGTGTGTGAATTGACAAAATAAAAGATTCCCAATAAAGAAACATCAATACATTGAATACGTATCAAAGGCGTAGTAAAATTAAATTTCTTTACATCAAGTTAGTCCTACTTAGTAAATAGGAAATTTTAATCATTACTTACGTGGTTTTAGCTTTGTGTTATAATTTCTTTTCTTTTGTCCATATATAAATATTGAAGCTTTCTTTACTACAATAAATAAAATTTATTTAATTATTGGTTACAAGACGAGGAAGACCGAAATACGTATGGATAGATTGTGTGAAAGACGACACGCTTAAGAAGGGAGTGGATTCAGATATGATGGCTGATAGAGATTTATGGAAGAGCAGCACATACTGTGCTGACCCTCCCTAAGGGATAAGGGCAATTTGATGATGATGAATTAAATATTTTGTATATATTTGTTAGTAGAACTTAAACAGTATATTTTTTTATTTATTTTTCAACGCTGCCTGCTGACAAAATGGTAGCCAATCTGGTGAATGTAATTAATGAGGAGGATAAAAGTAAAATTATTTCGACCAACACCCGAAAGGCGGGATCGTGTCACTGAAGTATTAATTGAATGCAACTCGCTGCAGTTTCAGTTTTTCGCGCTGCTGTTGTTGGAAATTACCGCAAGCTTCATAGAGGCGATTAATCATTGCCACCGCACAAAGACTGTCTGATAGGGTTGATAAATAACCACTGCTATGTTTCATATTTTGTGAATATTAAGAAAATTTTTGAACGAAAATATCGGATTTTATTTAAGGTAAACCTTAAAATATCTCTACTTTTAATCTGTCGAAAAAATTGGGTATAATAATAATTTTCTTTCAGATAGATTCTGAGATACTTCTTCTTTTAATCTGGCAGATAGTTTATCAGTCAATTAAGATCCACTGTTAAACATGAAATTTTTCTAAGGAAAATGAAAGGACGCATTTGTCCTCCTGTTTTAGAAAGCTGCCTTGTCCAGTACCAGCATCTTAGTCACCTTCATCATCATTATCAACATCCTTATCTTACTCCCGTAGGGTTGGCGCAATAGCTTTTTCATCTCAGGCATCACTCCCTTTTTGATCATGTCACCTTTCACGCAATCCATCCATCTCTTTCTATTTCTACTCACCTTATCTAACTTATTACAAAGTCTTCGGTTGTGATTGACTTTCTAATTGCTTAGTCATACGATTCCAAAATAAGGTATCTGCGATGTTAAAATCTGGACATGGATCTGTGTCAAGATCATGAACAATGATTCATCGCTTTGTGAATTTTATTACGTTCACGAAGTTAATTTTATTACGTCATAGTGATATTTACGTTAGTCATGTCAAAAACTTGTCATGACGTCTGCGATTGCTGTTGAAACATATGAAAATAAATATATGGTTACTAGCGTTTTTGTTTACGAATGATTTATTGGCACTAAGACAATGGATTACTTAAATTAATAATTAGGTTTCTCCTGCGACTCCGTCTGAGTGGAATTAATTAAACAAAAACAAAAGAAAGTAGCCTGTATATTCTTCCAGACTGTCTATGACAAATTTAATCGAAATCCGTTTAGAAATGTACGCTACAAACTATAACAAACATCCATCCATTCGCATTTAAAATATTCCTAAGATTGTTAAGACTAAGATTGAAAGAAGTTAGATTAAAAAGTACAGTCAGTGCAAAAGTCTAGTAATTTCAAAATTCTACCAACCCTGTTGGAATAAAGCAAGTCAGTGCTAAACCTTAGTACAATAGCGTGCATCAGTGTTGGCGCGAATTAATAGGTGGCGCTGGTGAGCCGAGTTTAATGAATATTGCAGCCAAATGCATGGTGAGTGATACGCTCCGTGTTCCGCTATCATTATATCCACGCTATTGTTTGCGAAGTTAACTCGACAGTTGATGGCTTTTTAGTGTTACTAATGTTTCATTAGTATTGTTTTGCATTTGTGTACGGAAGCTTACACAGTTGTAATGCCTTTAATTTCTGTCTTTGTTCGAGAATGTAATCAAATCTTACTATCTACTTATATTATAAATTCGAAAATTTAGATGGATGGATGTATGTTTGCTAGAGTTTGTAGCATAAACGGCTGAATGGATCTCGATTAAATTTGGCATAGACGTAGAGGATAGTCCGGAACAACACAGGTTATTGTTGTTTTTTCAATTCCATGCAAACGGAGTTGCGGGCGAAAACAAGAAGCAAAATATTCTATAGTCAAGAATCTTTCTCGTAGAAAGTCGTTCTGCAGTTTTCGAGCTTTTCGATATTTTTTTAAGGTTCAGCGTGCAATATCATCTACCAGCATTTAACTTCGTTTAAAATTAATCTTCACTTAAACAAATGACACAAATAATTAACGTTTAGTTTCCAGTCATTGTTCCGTCTCCTCATTTGCATAGCGTCTCAGACATCTGGAAATATGATGCCTTATGAACAATTCCAGGCTTTAGCGGAATGCATTCAGTTCCACGGCTACTGATGGTCTCAAATAATTTAATGCTTTGTTGCTAAATGCAAATTAAAATGTTCATTGTAGTGTATTCAGAGGTGAAAGGATATTACTCAGAGAAGAATGAATTCTTGGAATCACAGAAAAAGTTTACCCTATAATTTCGAAAAAAAAAGATGTGGGTTTACGGCTAAAGATTATATTTGGCGCGTAGTTTTCACTACGCGTAGTCATCACGCAACCAGAAAATTCAAAGACGTGTAAAGTGAACCCTTAGTAGACCAACATGCTTGACTAGGTCTATTTACCTAATTAAGGTTACTTCGATTTCTGTGCCTACATAACCTAGCTGGTATATCACTTGCTTTAAAATCGTCAACGATTTTAAAACTGCACTCCTGTGTGTAATACCTCACGTGCTAATACGCGTGTTTCTTACTTCTTAGTGATGTGACTACACAAGGTTGTATAAACCAGATGTAGAATCTCGTGAGTTGTGGTATTATCATGTAATATATTTATTTATGGATTTATATCAAGACCAAGATCAAATGTAATCTGCATAAACAATGTACAACTGAATAACATGTTTTTGCGATACATACATCTATGTCAGACGTGAAATCTGCGTTTGCACCATTTTCATACATATCCTCTTTAAAAAAATCTATTAATATTTCTTCAATCTTCCTCTACTTTTGTATCGTATAATCGAAAGTTACCTTAAAGAATATCATTTCTCTTAATAGTGTTTCAATTAACTATACTTTGAAATGAAAAGAAAACAAACTTTCAATTCTTTTACTGTCATGGGCAAACACAATTTGCATTCTTCCAAATTCAAAATAGAATAAAAAAAATGTAAACGTCTGTGCAAGTTAAACACACAATACGTAGGGACAGAACAAAAAGAGCTCGATACAAACGTGAGGATGACAATAGACACGGAACCAGTACGCAAAGGGAAAAAAAGTCAAATCACTTGAACACCTGCGATTGATTTCAATGCATCCATTACCGACGGATTAGTTACGTTTTCGGGCATATAAAAATCTGCACACAATTTTGTACCTTGTTACTTAGCCTTTAAAGTTTCTTTTCCGATGTTGAAATTGAATTGAATTTTTGCTTTAGAGTTGTGGCAGATTTGCAATGAATTGAATAGTGTTTTACACATTAGTGAGGGAGGTTGATATAGTCATCATGTAAATTGTGAAGAAAATTAGGGTATTACATTTTTCGAAAGTTAACTTTTTTTTATAATAAAGGGGGGGAAACGAGCGGCGAGAACAACGAAGTGGTCAGCGACTAATAATGCTGGAACAATAGCTATAAGAATCATAATGTTTAGCTTTAGTATGTTATTTATGTATATCTAATTTTGACATTTATTAAATAACTGAATTTTTACATTTTTATTTCACTCAAATTATAAAATCCAAGTCAAAAATTCTTTAAAGCCACGTTTTACTGAACGTGGTGGGATTTTTTTAATTCCTCTTTTGTTTTTTATACTTCACAGATATTTTTACATATAAGATGTTTTATGCCAGTATGTTACGCAAACATTACGTAAGCCTATATAGAATTTTCTACATTTTCCATCACGCGAGCCCGCATGCGCCTGATTCACGTTTCACAAAGCCGACCTTCTGCGTAATGTATTCTTTGACAGAAATATTATTCTTATATCAAACATGACCTCGGACAGTTCTTAGATTTTACTATGCATTTTATGTTAATAAATGAATATATGAATTATAAAGCTTCACGAGATTTAAATGTGAGAGTAAATGCATTTATAACCAATGGTCCGGAGAGTTACCGTCTTTCACCGTCAAATGAAGCTAAATATTGTTTTCTTTATTTTTTGAAGAGAATATGAGAAGGATGGCGACAAGTTTTTGTACAGTCAGCTGCGTATAGGAATATTTACTAACTTTAATAAATGTAAATATTAGGTTTCAAAAATGTGAATGCAAATCCGTCTGCATACTTCCGACTACAAATTTATACTATTGATGACGTGAATAAACAATTGTGAAACCGAAATTTTATACAAAATCGAGAAGTTTTGTACATAGTGGGTTGTTAACATAAATACGATTCATTCGAATGTTTTTAATTTTTTTAATTAAGCATACCAAATTGTATTTTGCTAATTGAAATTATAATGCATAGATTAAATACAAAAATGTTTGGACTGATGCGCACTTGTTTCTTTATTCCTCACATTTTTATGTAGCTGATTGTACATTTGTTTAGACTGTGGAATTTAACGGAGATATTTTTATTCTATTATTCTAATATAAAACGATTCATAAATTTACAAATCAATTTTTGATATTCCGTTCCTACAGTTTAAAGCTTTTTACCAAATATATACAAACAGATTTCGTGTTGTGGGAGATACGTGATTGAGATGTTTGCTTTGGAATTCAACCACTTTGCACGATTGAAGGTTTATAAACAGTAGCCGTCAACATTTTACTTGTAAGTTAAATATTCTTAGAACCAAAAATATAAATAGAATAAGGAAATGCGAAAATCAATGTAATTTAACCGAATTTAATATATCTGAAAAAAATAATTAAAAGAAACAGAAAAAAATATGCTTTATTCACTTTTAAAACATTTTAAATAATCTATACTATTATAATAAAGCGTAAACACACACTTCTTTGTTGCCTAAGATGTCAGCAATTACAACAGATTTTGAATAATTCTTTTTTTAATTAAAAGCCCTACACTTACGTCACGCATTAGGCTATATATTTTCACGCCATTCAACTTAGGGGGTAAATATTTTGGATAAAAATCCTACTGTGGGAAAGAGACCATAAGTTGCTGCCAACATCAAGAAAGCAAGGTTGCCATGGTTTGTCATCAAGTCATGTCATGTTGACATTTTCAATTGATGATTTGGCACGTGTAAACAATAAAATAAAATTTTCATAATTTTATGCGGATGAAGCCGCACGGGAACAGCTAGTTATAATATAAAGAACAAAGGAAATATCCTTATCGTATCATGTTACGTATTTCTAAAGCGATGAGCGTTGCAATCGACTACCACATAAAGCTACAACATACTACCAACGACCACAAAGGAGTTTTTTATTAAAATTTGACGACTCTCACTTGTTATCTTTATAGCTGGCTTTCTTTTTGTACCAACAAAAAGAAACACTTTAGCGGATTAAAAAAAATTGGGGCTTCAACTATTCTGTCCTTGCGCAAATCTTTTAGTAGTTATGTTTAAGTAGAAGTATTGTAGTTTTTGTGTAAAAAGAATTAAATAAAGAAATAAAAAAGAATATAATAATAAACGCGTTTGCTACTTAGTAATGTTTTAAATTGATTTCTTTGTAATGTAGTAAATGGAATTACTAGAACCCACCTTAAGAATTAACTTGTCCTTCTCAAAAATTGTAAATTAGGTATAACATAAGAAAACAGGAGTATTATACGACCTTTAACATACTAATCAATATTAAATTGCGCAGAAAAATGCACTGTTTGTAACATACTAGCTTGCGCCAGGGAATCCGCACGGAATTAAAAAGACTTTATTAGAAGCCAATGTGTTCTTCAAGACTATGTTAATTTTCATCGAGATCCGTTAAGCAGTTTTTTTTATGTATAATATCAGTAAGATTCTAATTTCTACTATCGATTGGTGACAAAATTTTCAGGAAATTTGATGGGTTTTTATTCCAAAAATTGCCCACTTCAGAGATCAATTAAAGCCTTGCTAGGCTAGGATTAGGCAACCCAGTTACAACATGTTTTAAAAAATGTGCTCTTTCACGTAATGTAGGTTTCATCAGGAAAGCTGATGAGGGAAGGTCATCACCAGTGTTGTATCTCTGACTAAGAGAAGTAATTGCAATAAAAATAGGCAGTGTATTCAATTGTTTTTCTCATGATTTGTGTCAAACACCAGAGCTTTAATAAAAGCAAGCAGTGTGTACATTTGTGAGCACTTTACATCTTTCGACATCCTTCATCGACGATAACGCGACTATCTTTTGTTTAAAGCTTGTTACGGATATCGGTCAGCAGCCCCGATGTCATGTTTTGATGCGATATTAACGTTTTCGAGTATGTTTCGTAAATTAGTAATTGATGTACATTGACGTAGCGTGATGTGTTTTTTTCTTGTATTTCTTGTTGTAACATCAACTGTAAACATATCATTTGACGGTTACGTTTTTGAAAGCCAACTTACATGCGAAAGTTGTTATTTGGTAGTTCGATTTAAGATTGTAATCACATAAGTACGAAAAAAGTTATTTCCCTATTATGATTTCATTCATTTTTTATCATTTTCTTAAATTTAATTTGGACTTTAATTATTGTCAAGGTTAATCGTTCTGAATTATGATAAACTATCTTTCGCCCACGACTCCGCCCGCACGGAATAAAAAAAAATCCCAAAAAAAAGTAGCCTATGTGTTATTCCAAACTATCCTCTACATCTATGCCAAATTTCATCGAGATCCGTTCAGCCGTTTAGGCTACAAACTCTAACAAACATCCATGCATCCATCTAAACTTTCACATTTATAATATTAGTAAGAGATAAGATTTGTTCAATCCTAAAGAAAACAAATGATAGCAAACAGAACAACGACTCCATAAGTGAACATTAGAAATGCTTAGTAAGTGAGAGCAGTCAGGACTTAATAATGGTCCATAAAGACGTTAGCGTTGTTTAGTGCTGAATAAGATTGCTTACAATGTATTTTAAAGTCAATTTTAAACAATGAACGCCTTCAGAACCGATTTATGAGTGTGATGCGATGTATTACTTTAATAGTTAACTAGACTTTATAGGATACTTTGAGCGAATTTCGAAGGTATTTGAACTCTGACAAATGTCTTACAAATTTCATTAAATTAATTTCGTTATCCGAATTTTACCTTGATAAGTGTTGCAAAATCAAGACAAAGAATTATACCGTACAAACTAAATGCTTCTGTTAATATTCAAAACGCTTTATATAAATATAACGTATTTTATAGACAGATAAATAAAGTCATAAAAATCGTTACCCAACTTTACGACGAGATAAAAATATCATTTAAAATGAGCAATACTCTATTGTTGCTAACATTGTATTTTATTTTTTTTAAACATGGCCGCTTAAACGTCCAGAAAAATTACGAGCTAATCGATCATTACACGGTTTTATTTGAAATAACGGTTCTTGATACGTGACAGAAAGAATGTTGCTCTATTTAAAAAACTCAAAATGTCAACGTACAATGGTGTTGCTAGTTTATAGCTTGTAAATCAAAACCCTCATAAATCTGAATGTATTCTTTCATAGTTTATGATGGGAAATTGAGTGGAGAATATTTTTAATGATTTCTTTAGAAATTCACTTATTTGTAGTTTTAAAGGGTACATAAAAGTTTTAAAACGTTACTTTGCTTGTCTAGAAACACGCGTTAATCCACAGTTCGTAATTGCAGTGTAAACAAGGCTTACCTTACCTTAACGAGGAAGATAAAAAGTCTATTTCCAGTGGAAAGTAAATTATAAATAAGTGCCAAAATTTTTACTAACATAAATGCAAAAGTTTAGGTTGATTTTTGTTATAGTTTGCCGGTTAAACATCTTGAACAGATCTCCATGAAACTTGGCTTAGATCTAGCGTAGATGCCATGACCCGGTTGGGCGATAAACACCGCGGGGTTTAGTTGGTAGTCTGGCCCAAATTTAAGGCCAGGAGTCCCGCACGAAACTGTCCCTGCTGCCTCCGCAGCACAGACGATGCAGTGCGTAAACGCATTCCCCGCGATAACAAAAAAAACATTGCTTAGATATAGAACATAGTCTGGAAGAAAACATAGGCTACTCACTTTTGTTTTTTAATTGCACGCGGAGAATGCGAACAAAAGCTAGTATGTCAACTTCTATTCTAAAATGTTCTATATGTTACTAAAAGATGAATATAACAACGCATACATCATAGTTAACATTGAACGGTCAATTTGTCGTACTCTAATATATCTATACATTTTTTCAATTCTCTTCCTTTGTCGTGAGAGTTTGTCGATCGCTGGGTGAGTCACCAGCGCCGGCGCAGGCTTATACAGGTTGATTCATTACAGGTGTATCATTATATAATTAATAAATTAAAAACTTACAACATCAAAATATGCGATAGTACTTAAAGCATGCTACATATTATTTTATTAAAGGAACAAAAATGTATAGCCTAATAATTCACAAGTCACAAAGGAAAACTTTAATTACAGAGATAATTTTTTTTGAGCGTTGTAGGAGCATATTGTTTTTTTTGTTAACAAACATCATCATCACCAGCTCACTATACGTCCCACCGAGAGTCTCGGAGTCTCGGAGTCTACCCTAAAGTTAGGGTACTAGACCATAGTCAACCACGCTGGCCCACTGCCGGATGGTTGATAGATGAAGTTTGCATCACAATGTTTTCCTTCACCGTAAGAACGTCGTGTAAATTATCTACGTATGAAAAATCGAAAATCACATTGGTACAGCGGGATTCGAACCCATCACCTGTAGATTACAAATCAAGTGCTTATACCACTGAGTCACTGACTCTCCTTGTTAACAATAGAAACATTTAAATTGTAGAATTATCCAATTACAATTGATTTAAATTAACTAAAATTTAGTCAAATGTAATTTAAAGAAAACATTTTTGTCTAACATAGAATTAAGTCCATGGTGTATGTACGTCTTTACGATTCACAAACACTATACTGCAGATTGTCACAGTCTAGACAATGTACACCAGACGCCATAGATTGGTTTAGCTTGCACTGCACTACCCACCGAAATTGTACTTATCTATATAACTGCACTCTACTAATTACATCTTTCATTTGTACGCAATTCATTTTAGTAAAACAATGACATGCCTTTTGTTTCTAATCTAGTAAGTTATAACACGTAAATAGTTTTTTTTTGACAATTCTCTTATGGCAAAATTTTTATTTCACACTAGATTTCGACCGCGACTCCGTCCGCGTGGATTTTAAAAAAAGGTAGAAGCCTATTTGTTCTTCCAGACTATCCTCTACATCTATGTCAAATTTCATTGAGTTCTGTTTAGCCGTTTAGGCTACAAACTCTAACAAACATCCATCTAAACTTTCGCATTTATAATACTAATAAGGTTTAAAAAATAGCAAAGAGTCTTGTGAAAATTTAAACTAAGTTTCATAATTCAAACACAACCCTACCAATTATCATCTTTTAATAAAATAAAAATGCTACTCTCATTTCAAAAATCTGTGCTTGAAAAACAAACACGCCATAAACTACGCTAAATACTGTTTCGCATAGCAACACTATTTATGACTCACTTGTATTTATAAACACGCTGTATAACATGATGCAACAGATAAGGCGAGTACACACCGGCGTTAGCTTTTTTCACCGGTGCCTATTCGTACCAACCGTTCTACTTTGCGACCGTATGACTCATCTGTCGGGATAAAACGGAAATGTATGGATGCGTGTTGAATTTTAATTATTTAATTTTCATCACGTAGTTTGATTTCTTAATGAGTCATAGTTTTTTTTATTAAAACTGCTAAGGTGTTAAAATGTATTTTTTTATAGTATGATAGATATTTATCAATGAATAATTTTGAAGAACTGTTTTTCACATTAACTGACTGAGTAATTTACTTAGGGCCTGTCCCACCAAATTGTAAACTGTCTGATAACAATCCAACGTGGAAAATATGTGATGAAAATGACAATGTCGTCATTTTCAGCTACCTGAGCCTCTATCAGTCAGTAGTGGGACTGGTCCTTAATATTATCATATTCATTTCATACTTAACGTAATCAGTCATTTCATTTTTCGTTAATTTATAAAAAAAGAAACAGTATTGGAATGTTAACATATATCTAGTTCTTAATTGAAATAGTTAAAATCTACGACAATAGATCTTTTAATACCAAATGTGTAGTCGACTCAACGCCATTCCTTGTCCTTCCGCACTGTTGACCAAACCCGAGACGATGTCTTCAAACATTTTTTTTATTTGTTTGACGCCGAAAATATTTAACTCCTAAACGATTCAAATTATAATTAGGAACTTTTGAATAGTTCACATCGACCACGCACTTGTATCAATTTAAAAAATTACATTTGAGATATTATAAACTTTATTGCCTTTGAAATAGAGGTGTATGTTAATTTGATAAGTGACAACATAAGTTTGTTTATTGGATTGACTTGCGGTTGACCTGACAATGTTAATAGGGTCCAAATGACCAATATTAATCTTAAAATGTCTCCTATTGTGACCGAATGATTGCCTCTACCGTGCTATGATTTAATTTATTAACTGTTTAGTTGTAGCGGAGATGACTTTTCAAATACACGGATTTGACAAAGATGAATTAGATTTAATTATAGTTTTTTTACAATGCTTTACTTTGTGGTAGGTCTATTGGGAACAGAAAGTTCGATCTTTTTTGTCAATGTTTTGTCCTTTTTTAATTTAACGATAGATAATTTAAACTTAACTTACTGGAAAGTTAATTATTATATGTATTTTTTATATTAACTATTACAAATCTAACTAAGAATATGAATGTGAAAGTTTAGATGGATGTCTGTTAGAGTGTTTAGTATAAATTGCCGAACGGATTTTAATGAAATTTGAAAGATATAGAGCTTAGTCTGGAAGTCGTCCACGCTGACGGAGTCGTGAGCGAAAGCTAGTATCTAGGTATAATAATGTTTTTTTTATTGTATATGTACTTGGTAAATCCACTTAATAACTATAACATCCTATATGCACTCGGGCGATAACAGAAAGCCGGTACTACACTATTGGCGCAAAAAATGTGTACGGCGAGCGCACGGCATCATACATTGTATCTAGATTAGTTAATGAACTACCCTCAGGTTTAATAAAATGTAAAACACAAAAAAAACATTATGCATAAACTGAAATAATATTTATGTACGCAAGCCACTGAAACGCTAGTAAAAAACCATTGAGTTTTATTTAGCGTTTTTTTTTTAGATTAAGCTAGATTTAATTGTTTTTGTATTGTTAAAAGAGAAATAATAGAAAAAAAACTATGTAAAAATATTTATCTAATACTAAAAGCATGTTAATAGTTGATTTTTGTATTATTTCCTAGAAGTAAATTAGTTTTTTTTAATACAAACCGAACTACAATGGATTTAGTTCAATGTATGAAGCTGTCATTTACCTGGACAACTGCAGTATACCTTAATTACTTCATCTGCGAAAGTTTTGCGATATGCAGAACGTCACTATATTGGACGATATCCACCGCTTTCATTAGTACGATGGCAGAACTTTGAATTTAATCAGCCAGAAACTTACGGTAACGTTGATTAGTTCTGGTCAGTTTTAAACTCGTCATCGAAGTTGACTATTGTTTTGTTTCATATGATAATGTGGTGCACCCAAGAGATTAACTAAATTCTCTTGATCTTATTTTTATAACAACTACATAACTCACGCCTGTAACTCAGATGGGTAGACAGCGACCACGGATCTCCATTTGACGTAATCTCCCACTTCTATATTTACACATCAAAGTTTAAATTATTTATGAGTTTGCAGTGTATTTATTTATTACTTTCCTACTTTGAGAATACTGAAAAACTAGTTTTCGTCCGCGACTCCGTTCGCGTGGATTTTAAAAAATAACACAAGTGAGTAGACTATGTATTCTTCCAGACTATCCTCTATATCTCTATCAAATTTCATCAAAATCCATTCAGCCGTTTAGGCTACAAACTCTGACCAACATCCATCCATCTATACTTTCGCATTTAAAATTTTAGTAGGAATAAAGTATTTATGATTGAACTATTTGCTAGTAATTACTTTTACTAGTTCCTTTGTTTTTATTTGCATTTTAAAAACAAATTATTAAGCAAAAAGTAATAATTAAGTAACCCCAACTACAAAACGGTGTTTTAATTATATAGTAATAAGACAAAGGGTAGCCAATTTTATTTCACAATGAAATATTTGAAACCATATTAATTATTTTCTGTTTTGAAGCCGAGTCCTTATTGAACATAAAGCCACCTCGGAAAAGTTTGTAATATTGCCCCGCCCCACTTGTGGCTGTTTGAAATATTTTCAATTAGAAATTTTCCGCCCAAGAGAGGTGTCCCTTTATTTCATTTACCTCTACCATTTTCAACATAAAAGGTAACTTAACCCAAACGTAAAAGTCATATAATTTTAAACATTGTTAAATTTAAAAACATTTATTTTTAATGTAATATTTCGTTTATATTTCTTGATACCATTTAAAATTAGTCCAAATATTGACGTAAGTCGAAAAGTGGTTTTCAAACTCACGACCTCTACATTAGTATAGTTATTCCATTTGGTGGTTTATATTCAAATTAAGAGTCTTGTGTAGTTATCTTAATACTAGGCTTCGGCTGATTCTGTTGCAATTAAAAAAAAATAACCTATGTATTCTTCCAGAACATATTCTGCATCTATGCCAAATTTCATCGAGATCCCTTCAGCAGTTTAGGCGACAAACTTTAACAAACATTCGTTTTTTTAATGATAGTAAGAAGTAAGATAAAGTAGTTGATACAATCAAGTTATCTAATTACTATAAATAATTAATATTGAGTTCGGTTGTACACATTTTGAACACACTTGTTCTAATATTTAACAAGGATTGTTAAAACTACCATTTTGTCGTGCTATGATATGTTTGATTAGAAATAGAATACGGTTACCCCTTTTTGAGTTTGTATAGCTTGATGGTTGTTTCACCAAATATACGAGTATATAGTGCATTTTATGTCGAGTCTGAATTAATTTATCTAATTTATAAAGCTTAAACATTCAAAGTTAAATTACTATTATAATGTTTTAATTAAAATTCGCAATACTTTATGCAAATTTTTGCTTTCAAAGTTATGCTCATTGTCTGACATGACTCACTCTCTAATTACTCCCATTGGCATATAAGCGTGATGATGATTCACTACCTGTGGGCTATCACGAATATTCGTGAGAAAGTTCGTAACGTCATAGATTTGCAGCGTCTTCCTGGCGCAAAATACATCGACAAATCTACAAATGTCAAATTACGAATACGTTCTAACAAATGTCACGCAACTTTTCGCAATAGACCCTCTGTCAAAACTGTTTCTACAGGGTGTGGTTAGTTAATCATTACATCATACGATAATTTTGTGAATAAAAAACGCACATTTGCATAAAATAAGTAAATTTGTAACGATTCATGTTAATTCCGTTTATTACTAAAAAAAATATGGAAATGGTAAGTAAATTATATTTTTGTATTAAATAATACAGTTCTTAATTTAGAGTTTGATACCAAACGTAATATTTGCCTATCATATTCTGTAAGGCGTTGTGAAATTACAAAGTTTGTGGATTTAAAACTTTTGCAACTTAGAAAGACAGGCGAAAAGAGAGGGAGTGAACAGAGTGAGATATAATATCAAATGTCAGATTGAATGTAATCTTGTGATCTTGCGTAAAAGTGAAATGAGACATACAACAGTCATACATTAAAGTTCACATAAAACAATGAACTTTTTCAATACAATGCAGTCCTTTTAAGTGATGTCCTGATTACGAACTTATTCACGCTCACGGGGCGTAACGCGTAAATTGCGGCCGTCAAAATAACGCTAATAATTACAACGATTTAGTACAAAATGCAACATACTCTGTGCAGTTGATATTCCCTTATAACGTTAGTAATAGAGTTTAAATTACTGATGTTATCGTTGAAATTAAAATTGTATTTGACACGATATGTGTGCCAAGAGAACAGAGAATTGGCCGTGTTAAATATCGCAAACGATGATCACTTCGAGGAAATCTCGTTTTCACTGATTGCGTTTTGTTTTCGTTTTTGGCCACTGTTCTAAATCGCGTAATTAATACCAAAATATGAAAATCATTCAAAAATCTAATAAACAGGCTCTTGTTACCTTTTAACTTTTAATAAGAAGAATCCTTCCTTTTTAAAAAATCTTAGCTGTATATTATGTTATGTTGTTCATCTGTTAATCTTACCAACTTGCTGACTGATTGGTTGGTCTTCTTGTTATTCAATAAAATTTATTTTAGAGTAATTTTCTTTATTGTACAAAAGTAAATTAAAATAACCACGAGAGATTTCTGGTTTCAAATCAATAATATTCTTTAGGACAAGGTTTCTTACATGGCTTGTAACTGCCTTCGGAACAGAGATATGACCTTACTTTTTTGGCTAATGGGCAATCTAATCTACCGCATGGTCCATGCACATCTCTCTTGTTAACAAATTGTCCGTGTTGATATTTACCTTTTACAGTTTGTCCGTGGATAAACTGATGTTGACTACCACGGTAGTCCATTCGTTTCGGACAATTTGTACCTCCACATGGACCCTTAGGGAAGCCCATTGCTAGTATTGTAAGCTCACTTGATGTAAACGGCGCGGTATACTCTTCGTATACAACTGGTTCTTCTTCTGGTCGTATTGGCTCTTTACTAATATCAGGTGCACCAAAAAAGTATGCTACAGGGGGTAGAGCGTCAATAGTAGTTCCATCCCAATGCCTTACTACTTCTAAATCTTTTAGCTTCAATTCATCATTAAGATATTTACGTCCCGGTATCCGATCCATCTCCGGTAAAGCAACGAAATAACTGATCACATTATTCCCCATACAAGTCAATCGAATGTAGAATTCTATTTCACCAGAAGGTTTTAAATCCTCCTCGCATTGTAAATATCTTGTCAGTTCTATAGTATTGCTTATCATTTCAGTTTTTGAAGTATCTCTGAATTCACCTTTATCCATATTCACTGGGTTTAATTCTGCAGATCTTTTTAGACAGTCAAAGAAAGAATCGTGCCAATCGACTTTGCAAAAACCTATACAGTTAAATTCTTGGTCCCTGTTCCATACAGTAATAAAAATTGGTGTTTGGCTGAGAACTTCTTCGAGTTTTGATGGTCGTGATAAAAACATGACTGAATTACCTACACCGAAGTATGGCGGTTGAGGTAATGGGTCTGAAGGTAAAACTAGCTTTATCGGAGCAACGCCTTTTTTACCTTTCTTTGGTTTTTTAGGTTTTGCTTTCTTTTTACCTTTTTTTTCTGGAGGTGGTGGTGGTGGAGGAGCTACGAAGTTGTCATGTGCTACGTAAAAGTCAAACAGAGGCAGACAATTCATTTGCAACGTACAAGTTTGCATATATTTCATTTCTTCTTCAGATGGCTTCGGGGGTTCTTTGCCCTTTTTACCTTTGCCTTTACCTTTTTTCCCACCACCTTTCCCTTTCCCTTTACCTTTACCTTTTCCTTTAGCTGCGGCTTCCGCTGCCGCCAATGCTTCTGCTTCCCGCTTTCGTTCTTCTTCTTCCAGTTTTAGCTCATATTCATCCTTCTGAGGTGGTTCCACTTTTAATATAATCTTTTTTACGAATACTTCTATCATGAAAATTTGTTCCATTATTATTCCTGTATATAGTAAAAAGTTATTTTAACAATTACTTAATTTACTTTAAAATAGGTACCAATAATAACTAATCAATTAGATTGTTATCACCACCTTTTTAATTTATTATAATACCTATTTTTTTTTGTTGTCGCGGGGAATGCATTTACGCACTTAACCGTCCATGCTGCGGAGGCAGCAGGGACAGTTTCGTGTGGGACTCCCGGCCTTAATCCCGGCCGGACTACCCACTAAACCCCGCGGTGTTCTCCTTCGCCGGGCCGTGGCATCTACGTTAGTTTATAATACCTATAATGAAAACACTTACGTTGGGTAACTTTTTTCTTTTTTTCTTAAAAATAAATATGTGATTTTTAAGTATCATTTGAAGTAATTTTTTTTATTTTTCCATTTTTTTTCACACTTTGGATTTGTTTTAAGTTTTATGAAGACATGTTTGTTTATATACAGTGTTGAATTTTGTTGACATTAACCTAATAGATTTCACATCAAGATGACATATGTAACAAGAGTTGTCATATGTCAGAAAATATTTGAAACCTACATGGATTTTGAAAATTATATGTTGGCGCTAGTGTGCTATCGTAATTTAATTTGCTCGCAACATAAGAATACAATCTACAAAATAATCTTCCACATAAAAAGCATACAAAACATTGAGGCGTAGTCGAGTTCAAGCGCCGGGGTCACGTTTACGCACGCGGACAGCGTAGACGGGGGGAGCGGGGGAGAGTATACGCGGGGAGGGGACATGCGCCTGCGCAGCCGCGCTACGCTATCACGGACTAAGTAACCGTTGGATGCATACGTATAATTTAGTTTATTTACTGTCCGTCAGCGCATTTCTTGAACAAAAACATAATCTTTTGAGTGAAATATATGAGAAAATACAGAGAAATATATTTGAAAATGCTATCATATTATTACATTACATTCTACAACTATTACATTGTTCAATTATTTAATAGTTATTACAGAGACTACAGTCGAGGTCTCAAAGGAGTTTGTTGTCCTACTTAAGTTATTTTGTTTATTTTTTTTTAATTAACACATCAACAGTAAAGCTTTTGGGATATCAGACTATCAATAATACAAGACGGATAGATCTCCCTGTCTCGCTCTAACTATAGGTATTTACATTTAGAATCGCGAACGTCATTTGTTTCGCAGTCCACTGCGGTCAGGATGCGGGTTATACATTATTCAAAATCTATACTCTTTGAAGACTACAATTTAAGTTCATATAGAAATTACTTTACGAACCAGAATAAAAGTAAAAATCATGGTACAAACATGATTTTTTTTTGTTTATGTTTTGTACACTTTTCTTAAATAATCGTGTATTAATAAATTCAAATCTAGATTAAACATGGTTAAAGAATATTCTGATGTCAATAAACTTATGAATTAAATTACGAAATGATATAGAAGTTCCATTGTTACAATAAAATCAAGTTGTCTAATAAAAAAGGTTGGTATGAAATAAAATTTTCCGTTTGGTCTGACGATCGATAACGTAGGGCAAGTTGAAGTGCAGTGCGGGGGAGGGGCTGGGTAGGTGCGGAGGAGGTGCGGGAGGGCGCGGGGGAGGGCGCACAACCGGTAGCGAGCGCATCGCGCAGCTGCGCGAGCGCAGGTTAAGGTCGCGGCTATACTGGAAACGTGATTTGCTTATTGTCATTATTTATGTAAAATAACCGTATTTTAATTGTACGCGAAATATAGGAAGGTAATATTTGAGAGTCGATGCGATAAAAGCCCAAACATAATATTAATAATGCGATGTTTAAAATAGATATGTTTAAAATAATAAAAAAATATGTTTGTTAGAGTATGTAGCCTAAAATGCTCAACGGATCTAGATGAAATGTGCCACAGATGTAGAAATTATTGTACATGAACACATAGGCTATTAATACATTTTTTACTTCGCGTGGAGGAAATCGCAGGAGAAAGCTAGTAGCTTATAATTGCAATTTTACAGTTCTCGAAAGTATATGTTGCCACATTCTCTCTAAAGTTATCGATAGAAAAATACCACAAAATCATAATTCATTCAGTACATTCCTTGTAAATGTTGATTCATTTCTGTAACTTGATAAGTTTAAAGTAAGGTTTGAATGACTCAAATACTCGGTAACACATTTCTATTTTGTAGTAAATGCAATGTGTCATTGCTGGCGTTTGAATATTTTATAAAACCATACGATATCTACTTTGTACTAAGAATTGTAATTCAAAATTACTTTTATGGTTACGAGTATTAAACAGAAATGAACATTGTATGCTTTTTTGGTGTGTATAAAAGTGTGAACGCACCCTTAGTAATCTTATTGTAATAAATAGGTACATCGAAATGAGACGATGGTAAGACTTTATTGCCTTTGTACTGGTATAGGCGTAGCGTTTCTATAAAATACACTCTATACAATCTTACTAATGTTATAAATGCGAAAGTTTAGGTGGATGGATGGATGGGATAGATGAATGTTTGTTAGAGTTTGTAGCCTAAACGGCAGAATGGATCTCGATGAAATTTGGCATAGATGTAGAGAATAGTCTGGAAGAGCACATAGGCTACTTGCTTTTGTTTTTTTTATACCGCGCGGACGGAGTCGCTGGCAAAAGTTAGTACTGTTATAAATGCGAAAGTTTAGATGGATGTTTGTAGCCTAAACTGCTGAATGGATCTCGATGAAATTTGGTATTGATGTGTTTTCCGAATTACGTCCTATATTCTACAGTTTTACCAAATTTCATCCAGATGTATCGGTTCTGAATTTACGTGGTAATAAACATCCATCCATCTAAGCTTTCGCAATTATAATATTAGTAAAATAAAATAAGAAATAATTTAATTTAACAACATGAGTAAGTATTACATCCAGACACCATTTTTTATTAGAGAGTTTTCATGACTCCACCCTTAAACTCTTAAAGAACTATCCATCTGTAAGTGCACCAGGTTTTTTTTATAATTGATGTTCAAATGTTTTGTTATCATTATAATACCATTCAAGTATTTGTCTTCGACATTTAATACACCTTGCAGTGCACGTACTATCTGTACCATTACTTTTTATTTCCTACTGAGATGCACGAGTGAGATGTACAATTTGCCACAGGTTGGGAAATGATATTATGTATGTAACATCTCTTTTCTTAGTAAAAACACGTGGAGTCACGGACAACAGCGTGTTTGTAATAAATTAAATTATTTTAACTTTAGTGTACTATAACAGGTTGAACTATGAGCATTTTTTTTATTTTTTATTTTATAATATATAGTGGAAAACGAGCAAGCGGTTGCCTGAAACCACCAAAACGGAAAGCGGCCGCTGCCCATAACATCCGCAATTGCAGATGCGTTGCCTACCCTAAATTGACGGAGGAGAAGACGCACATAAAGAGGACATTTCCCCTTCCTATGCGTTCCCTCCACCGTCAAATCCACTTTTCCTTTTGCTCTTAAGAAAAGGGCGGAAAGGAAAAGGGACTAAAATTAGGTCTCCGGCACCACACTCATCAGACAAAAAGCGGAATTGCTCCCACTTCACGTCTGTTTTCTGTGTGGTCGTGGTATTACACCGGGCGAGCCGGCCCAGCAGTGCGAATATGTTAAAGCGGGCTCTACCACTGTTAAATATTATATTTTCTTGTAAAATGAAATAGCTTTTTAATATCATCAAGTTTGTAATTGAAAGACAAAGTTTCTCTACGTGTTGTGAAACTGTTTAATGTCCTCATCAATATCAATTGAGAGTTTCGTTCCCTGTGGAGAAAAGTTTAAAAAATTAAATGAAAAACGTTGTTGCAAAGTTGGAAAGAAGAACGACGAGTGTCATTATCGATTTTTTTTAATATCCGTATGAAATTAGGTAAAAAGAAACTTAGGATGCTGTTTACGTGAATATATTGAAACAGTATAAATTACTCTGTAAGAAGAGTGTACTATGTTGATTTTCAAGTTTAAAAAAGAACTCGTAGTAATGATTTACAAACAGAAAATTCATTAAGAAAAAAATAGATAACTTTTTCCTAACAAAGTATCAATAATAAAAATATATAAAATCTTCACTGACAACTATCATCATCATCACCATCATCAACATTATCAGCCTTTGTCTGCCCACTGCTGGACATAGATCTTTCCCAATGCAACCCCTTAATTGAACCAACGGCGGAACCAGAGGGGGGTCATGGAGGTCATGACCCCCCTGAGCTGGTTGGTCAAGAATTTGACAAAATACATTTACATATTTTGTCAAGCTCTTAACTTGACCACGACTATGTGACCCCCCCCCCCCTTTAATGTTGTTAATGTTGGATCCGCCCTTGAATAAAACCAACAGTGGCATTGATCTGTACTCAATATAGACGCATGTTATCTATTCAAAGTTTTATTGCAATGATCAACACAGAGTTAACAAATCACCCCCAGCACAGGTGGCGCTGTTTTCACAGACTACCCGGCCAATGTTTGCGCTTCAATTAAAACAAGGAATAATAAACACGAGGTGGTCATTTACGTTTGCTGTAGTTGGTTTTGAACTTAACGATTTTGTTGTACAAAACATAAGTGACAAGAGTTTAAAAATTCAATTAAAAACTTGAATCAAATCACATTATAATTTAACATATGAAGATAATACTTGAAAAACAAACGAAATGTACAACCTTGAATACCTTTGTTAGATAATACTACCGTTAATGAAAACATATAGAAATCATTCTTGTCTATTATGTTCATAGCTTTTACGTCAACATAGAGATGAAGCAGCAAATACTTGAATACAATTAATAATCGACTATGTTGAACTATAATACATCACAGCTGTTTTAACCTTTATAGATTTACATCTTCACTTTATTGATTTCAAAACAACTCCTTAGTAAACATTACATATTTTTCACGCTGCCGTTTATAACTTGGACCAAACAGCAAGGATTCCAGAAAATTTATTGGATCTGATTGAAAATATTGTCGGCTGGTTCATTTTATGTGCTTTCTTAAATTACGTTCATGTTTACTGATGGCAAATTATACTTAACATAAATCTTTAAGATGAGGACAAGACTATTATTAAAAAACGACATTAAATCACAAAAAGAACACTAAGTTCACGGGATTTATTAAGATGTTAACAAGTCTTGTTCAAAGTTTTTAAATAAGCGTTATGTTTTTAAATAAATAGTAATTTGACTGTGATTTTCAACAGTAGACTCCACTCTTGTGACTTGCACATATCTGCGAAGATATTCAAAGATATGGGCGAAGTCAAACCTCAGTGGGCCAGTGTGGATGACAAAGTAGGCACCGAACTTATTCGTGGACGTAGAGTAAGCTGATGGTGATTAAGTGTTAAGAATCAATGTAGATGGCTACAAACGTAAAGGAAGACCGAAAAAAGTATAGATGGATTGTGCGAAAGAGGACATATGTGGATTCAGATATGACAACTTATAGAAATGTATGGAAGAGCAGCACATACTGTGCAGACCCTTCGTAAGGATAAGGGGAAGTTGTTGAGGATGATTTAATTATATTCTATTCTTCACTTCACACTTCACTATATTCTATTCTTTACTTTATTTTAAAACCTTTTTTCAGCAGATTTTCTTATTTGCTTTAGTATTAAGGCACCATAATAACACCATTTTATATGTTAATTTTGATTATGCATGGACCATTTTAGACATTAAAATGCAAATATTTTGCAAGACTTCAAACATCACGTATAAACTCCATAGTAATTGATTTAAGTCACACATTAGCGAAACTGTCCTAGCCAGTAATAACAGTTCGTGTTTAGTCTCAAAACACCTTAGGACTAAAACAAACTGAGTCGTACAAACATTTGTGTCGAGGCGCCAATGCGAACTTGCGACGGGTTTAATTGACAATAGAAAGGTTATATTGCCTGATAGTTTAGAGGTCCTGTATAAACAATGAATATAATCAAATAATAATTTAGTTAGCTAATTTAATTATTGAATTAACTATTTGGCAAACTGCTCCTGACTTCCCCCGCATGAAATTAAAAAAAATACCCATGTTACTAGCTGATAACATAGCTTTTTAATGGTGTAATAATTTTTGAAAATGGTCCAGTAGTTTTCGAGTTATTTCAATTAAAAATACAAATCTTTCCTCTTTTTAATATTAGTATACATTTAATGCCACAACTAAAACAATGTTAATAAAATTTATTGGACAAAAGAAGTTAAAACAGGGGAAATAATTTACAGAAAACAATTGAAGAAAGAGTAGTGCCAAATGAAAAAGCATATTAGATAGATATTAGAGAAAGTCCCGGTTCGTTCTTTTGGAATCCCAAGACTTAATCGCACTCGATGATAGCCACTGCGAGGATTTTTTTGAGTAAAATCTCACATAACCTAATCTCACAGAATATAGTGTATCATTTGATAATTCCCTTCCCGTGACGAAAAAGATATAAGACAGGAAAATTTTATTAAAACCTGATTAGTAACACAATGAAAAAATAAACCATTTGATTACTAAATGGGAGAATATTTTTCGTCATAACTGTACAGAAATCTACTCAAAGCATGAAAATTCGAAGCTTACTCAAACCACGACCTTTCGCTATCAAAGCGACCATAACAAAAGACGTCTGTTTTAGTTTGCACGAAACTAATTGGTTATGCAAAATTTGAGTGGCCCATCCAAGTCCGGGCCAGATAGGATGGAGATCAACGTAAACATGGCGCCGTCGACAAAATAATTGGAGCCCGTCGGATGAATTTTATTCACAAGTGGCCTTTGTCTCATGATCCGGATAAGCGTTTGGTTTTTTTAATTATATTTTTTTGGCGAAAGTGCTGCCTGTAAATTTACCTTAGTTACAAATTTATGAGTGTCATTAAATATCTTTTGAAGTGGATTATTGTTCACATTTTGATGTTTTTTTTAATTCTTAATTAAAAATTACAATACAAATTAGATTGCCATTTTATAACAATGTTATAAAATTCTAAAACAATCACGTTTAATCAGATTTTTAAGAGAGTTTTTAAGTAAAAAAATACTAGCTATATTTATAACTCTATTTTCAATTTAACAGTGACGTCACGCCGGATCCATAGCATTTGTCCGTCATTTTTTACGTTTATATATTTTTTGTTAAAAACCCATAGAGTTGTAAAAATAAATGAGGCTTCGCGAACGTTGGGGCGAGGACAATAGTTGGGTCATTATACTCGGCCATTTGAAGCGACTTCGATTGCAGGGGAGGCCGGGGTCGGGCGAACAACCTGACATCGAGTGACGGATTAAAACTCATAGATTTAATGCAAATACAAAGAGAGTTTTTAGTATACGTATAATATGGTTTTTGCCCATGTACTTGTTAAACAGAATGACAAGTAACAGATGATAAGTAAATATTCCACTAAAACAATACCAATGCCAAAGTTTAGATGGATGGATTGGCGTTTGTAGCCAAAATTACTGAACGAATCTCGATGAAATTTAGCATAGATGTAGAGGATAGTCTGGAAGAACACATAGACTACTTTCTTTTTCTATTTCACTCGGTTGGATTCACTAGCTAGTACAATTATAAAATTATTTATATCCTCTTACGATTTCTATAATTTCATTCTGCTGAGATTGTATGAAAGGAAAATGCGTTCAAATTATTTCCCTATCAGCTAACAAGGCGTCGCCTTCCAAAAATTATTTCGTGTATCGTTACATTAATTTTAACTATAAAGCCTGAATTCCTGTTTGCCACTTAAAGGGGGACTCCAAAAGGCCTATTCAGATGTGGTCGCTATAAAAATTTGAACGAAAAACTCATTCAAATGTGAAGGGAACGCGTAATTGTTATTTTTAGTGTAGCGACCGATGTCATGGTTTAGAATATATATTAATATTATGGAATAGATATTACGTAAATTAATTTAATTTTAACTTATATACACAGATGTTTTTTTAAAAGCTAGTTTGTTCGAGAAAATTGTGATTTGTGGCGTTAACATCGTCCACTGTGTTCTTTATATTCGAATGTTATACTTTGTTAAAAATCATTATTTAAGAACGTTTTATTTCTTAGAGATGGGGTAGAGTAAAATTATAGTATACCTTTTGATATTATCTTGTTTATGACTCAAGAACAGTCCCCTAGTGTGTCCCTACCTTTCTATTTATTGTAATTGTTATGTTTATTCCGGTGTAATACCGCTTGTACGATTTGACGTTTAAGATGGCGGTGTAGAATTATTTCAGGCAATATGCTTTCCTACATAAAGAGGCTCAAGAAATTTAAACATTTTTCAAAGCAACTGTATCTCGAGAAAGTTGATTTTTGTTCATGTTTTGATTGTCTAAATCTTTGTTAAGGGTATAAAAACTAGAATCTAATTACAATTAGCACTTAACTATTGTACGTACTCGACCATAACGAGATAATCATCTTAAAAAAGACACGTATGTAGCGCGTGTCGTGAAATGAATACATTTTGAAGCAATTAACCATTTAACTAATTTATTAATGCTATACAAAATCATACCACAGTCCTTATCTCATTTGAATTAAAGTTCAAATTCGAATTAACATTTTGATTTAGACAGTAAAGATAAGTTGGTTTAAGAAAGAAATACTGAGCATTTACAAGCGATTATTATTGAAAACAATGATCGTGGGAATATTGTAAGTATAACGGGGAAAGCAGACGGACTATTGTATGCTGAATCATAATGTTCAGCTGCAAATATGTATGTAGAAATGTTAATAAGAAACGGTCTGTATTAACTTCCAAGCATTTACACTGTCTTTTTAAACTGTTTTTTTAAACTGTCGTATTTATAATTACTTATGAGTGTGGAGGGACACCGGTAGAGGTAGACCTAGAAAGAGATGGATGGATTGCGTGAAAGGTGACATGATGAAGGAAGAGATGACAGATGACGTTTGATAGTTATGTGGAGGACAAAAGCCTGCTGCGCCGACCCTACGGGAGTAGGCAAGGAGGAGATGAAAGATGAATGATGGGTTGCTGAAATTTTGCATTTATTTTTTCATTACCATTCATTACTGATTCATTAGTACTAGGTTGAACTAAGTTTTCTAAGGTGTAAAACTCAAGTTACGTATTTCCGAAAGGCATTTCATGATGTTATCGAACCAGTAACACTAACGAAATGTTAAAAGTAGCTGGGAAACCAACCATATGGAAGATAAGTAAGAAATACAGATGTTATTACATGTATTGTAGGTAATTATTTTCATTATTAATCCAAGAGAACGCCTTCCGTCTATTCGACTTCCCGTAGACTTAACTCGAATACTAATACCAAATAAACTGATCTATCGTACCAAATAGAGTGAACGAGTAATCAATATTTAAACAGCAATTACCTAGATGGAATCATGCTTCCGTAACTGCAAGCTCTATAAGCGAGCTTAAATTGAAGTTCAGTTATAAAGCTCTGAGGAGATTGTCGATAGCGTCGGAAATGATAACTCAATACAAGTTACTGTAATAATATCTGCTTATAGTTTGACCAAGAATATAAAAGCTGTCACCACATTAGGGAAAAAAATGGTACTCATTTATTTTTGAACATAAGATAGTGATTTAATAAAAAAGTTGATTGAAGCGCCTACACATTAGGATTTTTACCTTGGTTGAACTATACTTAAGACACACAGGCTCTTAATAAATGTTGAAGTTTGTAGACCAAAACATTTTTGATATGCGAAATTTTAAAACTAACATTCGGTCAATTCAATAGTTTTATCTCCATAATATTTATGCCCTGTATTTTATTTATTTTTTCACTACAAATAACTGGACAATTCTACAATATTTGTATGTCAATGAATTATATTACATTATTTTCTGCTTTATGTATTTTTTCCTCTATTTTTTTTGTATATTTTCTTTTAATACTACTACACTACGGAACGTACATCGCGTGTTAAAAGGCATGAAACAAAAACGCATCAGGAAGTTTGTTGCGTTTATGTTAAACGAATTTAACTTCTATTCCTTAGAGATAAAGTTTAATTTAAATGCATCACTTCTTACACACAATAGGTGTAGATTCATTTTTCCTGCTTACACGACTGGGTCAAGTTCAGACCTGTAGCTGATTGTAAGAAGTTCGTATAATTAAGACGTAACTGTAACGAAACAGTTACATGGAAAAGTGTGTTTCCACTGTCATCGTACATGTATCAAAACATTGAGACGTCAAAAACTGAGACGAGTATATTATGTTCTTGTTCAGGGTTTGTGATAGTAATTCTTGGTTGAATATACGATGGTCTTTTTTGTGTATGTTATAGTAAAATTACTCTAAAGGACACTTAATATATTATGTCCATTTAAATCAATTATCCTGTCAATTTAGTGATCCCTTATGGAGCATTTATGTGCCCGTAGTATTTATTTTACCAGGATGTAATTGTTGTAATAAAGTTCATATTTTGAGTTTAAATTTAGGAAGACCCTTAACCAAAAATACACTTAACTAAGAATGCTTTATTTGGTAAAAAATAGGCATTGATTATTTATTTGTTGTATAATTAATCACTTATCTATCCAATTTGTTGTAACAATCTGATTAACAAAGTACAATCGGGAAATCTGGCGGTGCTTTAAAGAAAAAGCCATTATCGTTTAAACGTTCTACGAGTACACATTGAGACATCTAAAAATAACCAATAGAACGCAGCTTATAAATTTGTCTGTACGAAAAACGGTCGTTTGCATAACTCACTCCTACCTAACTGGTTATAAGAAGAGACAGAGTTTACGTCATTGCATGGAACGAACCTATTGTACTGAAATTGGTATACCGCGAATTGCCGCCTCTGTACATGCATAAATTTGTTAAGTTCCCTTCGCTATGTATCTGGCTTGTTCTAATTATATTGCCAAGGTTCTGGCTTCACTCTATTGTCTTTGTCTAATGTTTAAAATTAGAATACAGATTAGATATTGTTTAGATATCTTGGCCAATTTATTGGCAATTATCTTTTGCACGTTCTGTCTAATAATTGTTTGTAAACAAAGTTGTCGTATACAATAGATAAATTCTGTTTATATAAAGTATAGCGTAAATTCTACGTATAACATAGCTACAATATAGCTTAAGACAGATATTTTTTACTAAGTAACTCGATGCAATTTGGTCTAGATGTAGATCATAGTCTGGAAGAACACATAGGCTACTTCCTTTTTTAATTCCGCGCAAACAAAGTCGCGGACAAAAATTAGTATGTTATCGAAAAAGATAAACTACACATAATTTCTAACGACATTTATTACCATTCTTAATTTACTTCCTCTTGCAGTTTGATTTATATTTCCTATTAAAGGAAACAATATTAAATAAGTCATAAACTTCAGATGAACGCCTTTATCTATTCTCTAGAGGTTAGCAGCGTGTTGTAAATCCAATCGGCTTTAAAATCAATCTCCACAGTGAGGGAAATACCAACAAATTAAACGTTAGTTATTACGTGGTTAAGCTACTGAACGACTCCCGTGACTGCTTTTATGTTTGTTTGTTTTTATATCTTTACATTTTATTGAAGTTACCTTATAAAGGATGCTTAATTAACAATTATGTAAGTCAGTTTGATTAGTATAGGTTAGTTGAAATTATGTTGAATACATCCGTACGCGACTCCGATTGCACAGTTAAAATAACTTAAGAACTATAGAGAGTATCGAAATCCGTTGTGCTGTTTTGGGGATATTTAGCTATGAATATCCATCCAATTAAGCTTTAAAAATTATAATATTAGTAAGATTAAAAAGAAAAATGTCAAAACTTAAAATCTTTGCAGTTCGCATTAAGAAAGTTTGAACTCTGTATTAATCCATAGTGATATTAGCTTACTAATGTCCAGTTTCTCAGCTACTTTTAAACATTCGTTAGCGTTATGGTTCGATAACTTCAAGAAATGCGTTTCCGAACTACATAATTTGAGTTTTACTCCAATGAAAATTAACATAACACTAAGGAATCGCTAGGTTCATCAAATAAATAGAAACTTCAGAAACCCAGCATTATTAGATATAATCGCTTTCTAAAAAAAACAAAGTTAAATTGTCATTTTTGTCACCCGACATTTCACCTATTATCCTAAACTCGGAGACGAATAATAAACTGCCTTTAACTACCAATAAAATATTTAACAACGCTCCGTTACTGAGGAAGCCTGATCAACGATACTTGATGTTTTTTGGTACTCAAACAACCATTATTACTTGACCCCTCCATCCCTACGTTCGGTTTAAAATTACCACCATTTCTCGCGCCACATCATTCGTGAGGGGTCAATTTTAATGGTTGAAGATTATAGGATGTTTTTTTATGGTACTATTTTAAAATATGCCATCTTAAACGACGGCACGGCTTTACAATTTATGGTGAACGTAATTTTCCTTGCTTTAAGACAATGGTTTTAATTATAAGAAGCGATAACTGTACAGAGCATTAAATGTTTAGTGTCATTTTGATTACCACGTTTTTACATTTGCGTATTCATTTCCATCTTAATGTGAATAAAACCTTATTACGAATTATACTTTGACCTGACATTAAAAAAAAATCTTTAAATCTACTCTCGTCCATGTTATCCTTCGTTAAATTTTCTTTAAAAACAGACATACATAGAGGTCCTTGAAGAAGCGAACTTGTTTCTCAAATCTTAACGCATCTGTAGTTTTTCTGATGCTGAGGATGTCCATGAACCTGGAACAGTAGCTCAGCATACCCGTCACACTTCTTTTAAACAAAACAGACATAAAATTATGTTTTCATATTTGATTTCTGACAGTAAAAATTCATATTAAGATGTAAATGTCAAAGTAAACAATCAACCATATTATAAAGGTACTTCTCCTTGTCAACATTCGTCACTTTTGTCAAAAACTGAACATGTAAATAATCAACCATATTATAAAGGTACTTTTCGTTGTCAACATTCGTCACTTTTGTCAACAACTGTACATGTAAATCCACATAACACTGTAATTGCTGTAAAAACACATAAAGCTAAAAATAAAGCGGTGTGTACACTATACGTCAAACTTAACGCAATAAACAATGTCCAAAGAACCGAGTGGTTATAATTGTCAGCTTTAAACATCGTAACTGCGGTGGTTTAAAGTTAACTTATTGTGTGATGGTTTATTAATACCGACTTACTGTGTGAGAGGGAAGACATGCTGTCTCTTTCTTATACTTTGCATGTTTAACAATAGGTAAATGAACTAGTTATTGACCACATTAATTACTTAGTACTCTATTTTTCAAATAAATATTATAAAGCGCTGCAATTGATTATTCAAATGATTTATTTTATACAAGCTGTTGCACGTGACTTCGTCTACGTGAAATTTAAAAATAACAAAAAAACGTTGCCTATGTTACGTGACAACCTAGCTTTTAATATGTAAAAGATTTTTTTAAAAAAGGTTAGTAGATTTTGAGTTATTTAAATACATAAAAAATCCGAACACATAAATCTTTTTTCTTTATTATATAAGTATATGATAGATATAATAAGAGTAAGGTAACATAAAGGTGAGTAAAAATATAGATGATGTAATAAATTATTTCTTTATTCATCTTACTTATATTATAAATGCGAAAGTTTAGATGGATGGATGGATGGACGGATGTTTGTTAGCGTTTGTAGCCTAAACGGCTGAACGGATTTCCATGAAATTTGGCACAGGTTTAGAGCATAGTCTGGAATAACACATAGGCTACTTTTTATCCCGGGATAAGTTACGGTTCCCGTGGGATTCATTAACTTAATTTTTTAATGTTTATTCGATCATTCTGCAACGGTTCAACATTTCTTATTGAAATTTGGCACAGATGTAAAACAAAATCTGGAGTATACATGGGATAAGCTTCATCCCCGAGGTATCCGGTTCCCGAGGGATACGTAGCTTTTTGTTTTTTTACATAGTTCGTATGTTTTCTATTACCATGCGGACGAAGTCGCGGGCAACAGCTCGTATAAAATAATAAAAAAAACATTTAGTTAGAAACAGATTTGACAAACGATTTAATGCCCTAAATATGCAACGGTCTTTTACCCGCAGTCCGTGCCTGGGAAAATCCAAATGAATCCATAAGTAAAACACCACGGATCATTAGATTAACGATGTCACAGTAATTGAACCTACCATGCGATACTATTATTAACTATTGAGTATTAAAACACAAATTAAGTCCAATGCTGAACCGAAAATATGTATATTATGACATCACATTAGAAAATAGGAACCTCAAAAATTAAGACAAGTCAAGAGCGTCGGTGGCTCAGTGGTTTAAGCACTTGACTTGTAATCTATAGGTCTTGGGTTCGAATTTTAAACGTACATAATTTACCCGACGTTCTTACGGTTAAGGAAAACATCATGATGCAACCTACACATATCGGCAAAGAAATTCAAAGATATGTGTGAAGTCAACCCGCAGTGGGCCAGCGTAGTTGACTAAGGCCTAGTCTAGGGCCTAGCCTAGGGTAGCGACTTTGTTTTCCACTCTAAAGAGATTCTACTTAATTCGTAAAAAAAAACTGTACAGGAGCCATTTACATGTTAAATAAAGGTATTTCTTTGCCGATATAGTAGGGAAGTAAAGATGCGAGTGAGACCAAATCTCTTACGCAAAGACAATACTTTTGGTGATTTGGATGTTGGGCCTTAGTAATATCTAGTGATGAATTGGTCCTATTGCTCCTGAACTAATTGATACAATAATTTATGATCTTATTTTAATTCTGTTCAACAGTAAATGTAGTTCATACAAACAGTATCTGCGGTTAGCGGGCTTTATGACCGGATGTGAGGTCACGCTTTTCAATAGATTTTATTATACTTTCGTGCGCCTAACGAGTCTTTTAGGTGTCATTAGATAAATACGAAGCCATATCCTGTTGTGTTGAAACATTTCCTCTGTTATTATTGATTTGAAAACAGGTTTGACTGTAACTATTAAAACCCGAGCTTCCTTTAAGTTAATATTGTTTTTTTTTTTTTAAATTATTATTAATAAACTATGCATTTATAAATTCTGAATAAGAGTGCACCTTTGACTAAACTATCGCACAACTTTTTAGTCGCGCTTTGATTTGTATGGAGGTGCGCAGACTACTCGATTTTTACCACAGTTGTGCCACTGAACAGTCGAATAGGCTGCGAAACAATCGACAATCGCACAACAGAAGCACGATACTTTAGTCAAAGGTAGCCCGGTCTTACACAATATACATTAAGAAATGGATTTGAAACTTTTAATATAGTTTTTTTACTTAATAATCAGCACAAAGTTTGTACACCTATTGTAATAAACATAGAGTAATAATAACTAGAGAGTACAGTTTATATTGGTCTGTCTTGAAAATATATAACTAAATACGTATGAAATAATACCATGTTCTTAATAGTGAAGAAACATCATCATATTTAAAAACCGATGAAGTATAGCTGCGGGTGAATCAATAAATTTAGTTAAATCGTCATACGTTATTTTAGCGCGCGTCTGTACACGGACACGCGAAACTTACATTAGTGTTTGTACAGATTATGTGTAGTTTCACTTTTAACATATGTAATTTTTTAAGTGCGTATATATTTCATAGTTGAAAAATCTAGAAATAGGGGATGTAGAAATAGAGCGAACTAAATATAATCTAGAGACAAGTTAGTATTGCAATAAAATCCCACATATCGTTTTAATGACAATCCAGTGTTCCAAAATAATTACTTTTAAAATTATTTATATTAATAATTTTAAAAGTAATTATTAATTAATTAATAATTAATAATTTTGTTTCGTGAAATGTTTCACTGTAAAATGTAATTTATTATAACACTAGTTGTTCGCGACTTTGTCTACGTGAAATTAAAAAATATATCCTATGTTACTTACAGATAAATTACCTTTCTATCGGTGAAGGAATTTTTAAAATCGGCTCAGTAGTTTTTGTGTGAATCAAATACATACAAAAATCCAAAATAAAAATCTTTCCTCTTCATATTAGTATAAACAAGTGAGCAAATTCAAAGTGACATTTCAATAGTACGATATTAAAAAGTATCATATTGTGTACAGACATCTACGGGCTCCTAAACCATAACGCGGGCGTAAGTGATTTTTTTCGGCGCCGAAATTTGTCACTGTTTAAACGCCGATTGTTAAACTGTTTGCTCTTAAGCAATTATTGTCGATTAAAATCACAATAAATACAAATTTTGATTCCACTTGCAGGATACTCGGAAAGCATTGATTGAGCAATTTTGAAAATAACATGCTCTTATTTAGTGTCAGTAGCGATAACAATCAGTATTACGCCAGCTTAAGTAATATTAAAGTAACAGAATTTGGATGAAATGACAGCACAAAACTTAATAACACATGTATAAAAATCAAATCGTCGCCAATACATTAAAAGTATTAATTGGCGAACACATATAATACCAACGTTATAAAGAGGAAAGATTTCTATTTTTATATTTTTGTGCTATGAAATTTAAAAAACTACTGTGTCGATTTCAAAAATTCTTTCACCTTTAGAACTTTTGTACAGTGGTAGAGCCCACTTTAACATCTTCGCACGAATGGGCTCGCCCGGTGCAATACCACGACCACACAGAAAACAGGCGTGAAGTGGAAGCAATTCCGCGTTTCGTCAGATGAGTGTGTTGCCGGAGGCCTAATTTTAATCTCTCTCCCTTTCCACTCTTTTCTTAAGAGGAAAGGATAGGAAGGAAAAGTGGATTTTACGGTGGAGATGCATAGGTAGGGGAAATGTCCTCTTTATGTGCGTCTTCTCCTCCGTCAATTAAGAGTAGGCAACGCATCTGCAATTGCGGATGTTTATGGGCAGCGGTCGCTTTCCATTTCGGTGGATTGAGGTGGCCGCTTGCTCGTTTGCCACCATATATTATAAAAAAAGAAAGGTAATTTAGCTGTGAGTAACACAGCCTAGGTCATTTATTATGTTATAATTTAACGGGGACAAAGTCTCGCGAAATTAACATAAAAAAAAAAATAATTTCATTAGTATGATATGTAAGCCCGACGTAGTAAGATAACCTCAAAATGACGATAGTCTGAACAAAAACTTGCCAAGTAATCATACAAAACCAGTTAAAACCGTACAGAACTAGTAAACACAGTAACATAGTACGACAGACGCGATAGCAAAAAACTAATCAATTCACTGTGAAGCCTCTACAAAGCCAATTTGGCCCAACTTTTTTTGTACTTTCGAATAGAGAACACCCTTTTGCACAACAGGTAGATATTTAAATCACATCTAAAATAGACTTTATCCATTTGGAATACGGTTGATATTCGTTATTTTTTATAAATTAGATCCTGACCTACCTAAAAGTTTTTGCAATGAGACCTTTGTCGTGCCTGCACGTGTTCAAGCTCGATACCAGAGCTTTTATGTTTGTGTAGAAGTTCGTACACATTCGACCGAAGTGTTTGTTTGAAAGGAAAGTTATTCTTGTAACTTACTCTTGGCTATTGTTATTCTATCATATTTCAAGTTGAAAGAGTTCTTGAATAAGTTAGTACAAAAGTTAAGGTTCATACAATCGGAAGTAAATACTTATTCAGAAATGCTTTAATACTAAAAATATTACTTAGGATAAGTTGTATTATAAGCACAGTTAGCTGAATATTGTTTAAATGACGAATTAAAGAACCGAAATGTTCCGAAGAATTCATAAAATATGGCCACACCTGTGAATAAATTTTTTGAGTGTCTAAATTATACTTCTGAAATATATTCATATAGATGTACTAGCTTTATTTTACTATTTACATTTTTCAAATTATCAATTGTAAATGTCAAAATGACATGACATGATGACAACCTTGCTTCCTTAATGTTGGCAGCAACTTATGGTCTCTTTCACATCTTAGGGCTTTTATCCAAAATATTTACCCCCTAAGTTTAATGGCGTTAAAATATATAGTCTAAAGCATGACGCAAGTGTAGGGCTTTTTATTAAAAGAAGAATTATTCAAAAATATTCTGTAATTGCTGACATCTTAGGCAACAAAGAAGTGTTTGTTTACGCTTAATTATAATAGAGAAGAAAAGATACAGATTACAAACTACCAAACCAATTTAAAAATAACTTAAGAAGACTAACGCATAAACGGCCGTACTAGAAATAGACAAGACTTACGGAAGCATTTGTTCTTAAAAACAAAACACTATTCAACAATTGAGATATCGATGATCATTTGTTTTTAATGATAAATAGAAGCAAGTCGATGGTGTCAAGTCACTCCCACGCGGATTGAGGATAGAAAGAAAAAAGCAAGGCCTAATCCGAGGCGATACAAAGCGAGTCAGCTGTGTAAACATCGTAAGTCAGAACCGCTTCGGTCGCTTCCACTTACAATTACGAGCAATTTTGTTATTAAGCTTTGTAATAGATTATTTGTCTTATAGTATTTGATATTGAATCGTAATAAAAAGACGTTTTTTTTAGACATTCATTTATGTATAAAGCGGTATTTATCTCAAATTACGGTAGCAAATTTTAAACATTGTGGTCACATTCCACAAAAAAAAAAACATCGAAATCTTCATTGTTTTCATTAGTATTAAATAAATATTACGTATCAAACATTTAATACGAAATACAATAAGCAAATTATGACTAAAAATAGATTACAAATAGACCGATAAATATAAATCAATTTGCCCTCTAACCAAATGTTTTCAAAGGACATAAAATGACCGAATCTGGCATCGAGGCTGTTTTGTATAAACAAGCCCTAAAGCCCTAGATCGCCGGATAACACTTAACCGTCATTCAATCAACCTAGATTCAGTTTAACTGCCTCAAGCGGATTCCTTTGTTTTGTAACCGGTCCTAACCGGTTTTCCATTTTAGGTTATAAAATTGAGTTTGCAGATTTGCCGGCACTCTGAAATTTAATTCAACATAAAATTGAAATCTAAAATTTTACAAGATTTTTAATAGATAATTTAATTATGACATCACTAGCTTTCGCCTGCGACTCCGTGTGCGTGGAATAAAAAAACAAAATTAAGTAGCCTATGTATTCTTCCAGACTATCATCTACATCTATGCTAAATTTGAGCAAAAAACGTTCAGTCGTTTAGGCTACAAACTCTAACAAACATCCATCTAAAGTTTCCCATTTCTAGTATTAGTATGATTTGATTTTGTTTTCATATTTACAATGTTTTCCAATGAAAGTGAGAATATTGTACTAACATTGTATACTGCCTGCATATTACGCATTGCTTATTCCGGTTTTTAAACGACCAATAACTGGGTAATTTCCTTTATCTACACAGTCTAATGGATCGGCTGTTATCTGTTAATGGGTTTACAAACTTTCAATTTTTTCGACTTTGTGTTTTTAAGAGCACGAGCACGCTTTTGACTAAGCTATCGCACAACTATTTAGTCGCGCTTTGATTATTGAGCTTATATGGAGGTGCTTACTACTTGATTTTTAGTTGCAACTAAACAGTTGAATTGGCTGCGAAACAATCGACAATCGCACAACGGTTTTGTAAAAGGTGTGCGCTCGCTCTAACCATCCATCGAGTTTGTTTTTGTACGTGGGTTATATATCGCGTGGTTCGTTATCGGTTTTGAGGTAAACGACTGTTGAATAATAATTAAAAAATACAACTTTAAAGTACCAGATTATCATTTTTACGTCACTAAGATGTCGGTTGTCATCCAAGAAAGGAATTTTTAATTCTGGTTCTAGATATTGAATTGCATCGATACTATCTAGATTTATGTCGCGATGGAAGCATACCCGAACTAGTTTAGATATGAGTTTAGGAGCAAATTTCCACTCTTTCATTAAAACAGGGTTCCTAGAAATAACAAGTTATACAGCTCTTTTAGTTCACAAGATAATCTATTACTACACTGTTACGTTTTTTTTTTACTTTACGATTTGTTTGTCAATATTTGTTACTTTATCTCCTGTCTGCAATGTCCGGAGGGTCAGAAAAACATTTTTTGTATCTCTCAGCTGTGGACGGTAGTTTTTGTGCTTCTTAATGTAACCTTGTTTCTTGTATTTAATGGTTTATTGCTCCCTTAAAATAGAGGTACAGATAAGCAATCATTAAAAGTAAACAAAAGTTAATGAATACCTGCTTTAGACGTCTATACTAATATTATAAGGAGGACAGATTTGTATTTTTAAATTTTTGTATGTATTAAAATAACTCAAAAACTACTGTAGCTATTTCTAAACTTCTATCATCATTAAAAAGATTTATTACTGAGTAACATAAGCTATATTATTTACTATTTTTAATTACACTTGGACGAAGTCGCGAGCAACAGCTTGTAGTAAATGTTAATATGTACTCTAAATACACTTTGGTGTAAAAAAAGACGCGTTATTCCTTTACACAATAATTGCATAATTAATTACATTTGAAAACAATGTAAAGGATTTTTAAAGCGACAAACGTTCGCTCTTATATGGCCAGTACAAGATTTCTCCATTAAATTCCCATGGCTTTCGAACGCAGTCCACTGTAACGGAGCCTCGACTGGTATTAAAGTCCACTGTCCACGCGTGGTAAATAATACGGATTGGTGAAATAACAGGTGCCGCGAATACGACGCAATCTACCGCCATAACACCGGCGCGTTGGATTAAATGTATATCACATAGAGCTGTAAAAACATTTTTAGATATTCACTCTCACTAACATTGCACTAGAAATCTTGAACGTAATGTCGAAGGTAACTAAAATTATATCGTAAAGCAGGATTAACAAACTTTGTTACATTCCCATAATAACCTTTTAATCTGTTAACTAAAAACTTTGATCCAAATTAAATCTAATCTAGCTATTAAACAAAAATAAGAATACTTTAACTATAAGGTAATTTTACTAATATTATAAATGTGAAAGTTTACATGGATGGATGGATGGATGTTTGTTAGAGTTTGTAATCTAAAGGGCTCAACGGATTTTGATGAAATTTGGCATAGATGTAGAGGATAGTCTGGAAGAACACATAGGCTATTCACTTTTGTTTTTTTTTTCATTCTACGCGGACGGAGGCGCGGGCGAAAGCTAGTTTAGAATAATTATAATAAAGCGTAAACGCACACTTCTTTGTTGCCTAAGATGTCAGCAATTACAGCATATTTATGAATAATTCTTTTTTTAATAAAAAGCATTACTCTTACATCACGCGTTAGGCTATATATTTTCACGCACTTAAACTTAGGAGGTAAATATTTTGGATAAAAACCCTAATGTGGGAAAGGGACTATAAACTACAAGCTGTCAACATCAAGGAAACAAGGTTGTCATTTAGGCATTCGAATTTTGACATTTGACAAATATAAACAATGAAATAAGTAACATTTCATGCGGATAAAGCCGCACGGGAGCTGCTAGTTTAGAATAAAGATTATAATTAAAAAAAAATTAAAAGTTGATAACATTGTTTAGGTGTATACCCAGTTTCGATATTATGCATTAAGATAAAGGTGTAAAAACAACTCTATGTGATATAATCGTTTCGTATATTAAACATTTCACGGGCCTGGACTACACTAATCTCCACGCATCACTCGTATTGCCATTTATTAACATCTACGCTATATCCCAAACTTATATCAATTCATAAAACGTGTCGTGTTTTTTACTATATTTTTTTTCGTTTTTTTTAAAGTGTTATAGCGAAGGGTGAAAGGATATTTGTTTCAACCGCCATTTTAGGCGATAGTGGCTTATATACCTATATATTTATTTAGAACCAGCGAATTTAAAATATGATATAAATACTGAAGTAACCAGAATTATAGTAATTTTAATCTAGAAGCTGTCTAAAAATCTTTCAATTGACATAATTTTCAGGATTCGATTTTATGTTTTTTTTTTCTAAACATGAAAAATTAAATGGCTCTCCTGTACATTTAACCTATTGGCGCTTAAATAAATCGCCTTTCACCCATCGATATCTCATATTCATTCTTATCCTTGACGGTCAAACCTTAACTGCTTCCCTCATTATTCTCTTTTATGTTTTACTGAGTTTCAAGGGCACAGCAAGGGCCCCAACAAAGCGTATTATTGTTATAGTGGAAATTTGTCTAGTATCTATAAGCTGTTTCAAGTTAAAACCTTAATATTAAAATCTAAAACAATATTCAAATGCATGCGTGCGTTTGAATGTTTTGTACACATTGAGATGACGAGGAGCAATCAAGAAGACGCAGTTTTTAAATAAGTCTGTTCGGAAAAAATAAACAAAGCTACATGCTTTTTATTATTATCCCGTGGTTTGCGCAACAGCTACCGAATTATACGAGTAAGAAGAGGCGTTGTTTGACTCGTTGCGAGGAGCAAAACAATTATTCTGTAAATGGAAGACCGCGGAATACCGCGACTGTACCTATCCTGAAAAGTATGTATTTGCACAAAAACTAATAAAATACAGATTTACACGTTCGCCATATTGAAAATCTGACTATATCATCCCCTCACTGTCAGTTTTCATTTTGTTCAATCCCTCGTCGTTTTATAATAGTTTTTTAAGCCTTCGAACTTTATGTCAAATATAGCGAAGGTTCAACTTTCGCAAGTTTAATATGTAAATTCATTTTATTGTGTTGGAAATGATTTTATGGTCGAAATTGATACCCATTAAAATATGAGGCTATTTTATACCTGGTTATAACTTTAAAATTTATTGTATACCGAATAATTTATCTTTATCGATTTATTTACTTACTAGCTGTTGCTAACGACTGTGTCCGTTTGAAATTAAAAAATAATAAAGGATATATCCCATGTTACTCACTGTTTATATAGCTTTTTAATGGTATAAGAATTTTTGAAATCGGTCCAGTAGTTTTTGAGTTATTTCCTTATATACAAAAATCCACAAATACAAATCTTTCTTTATAACATTAGTATATATATAAATGAGCGAAGATTGTAAGCTACAGTACCAAAATTATCTTTTGTAATTTTTTAATGGGGAGCGCTAGTGAGCTATCATATTTTAGCTTAACTTATATGTCCACTGGGTGGGATAACATGTCGTTCTATATGACATTTCTCTCATCTTATCTTACTAATATTATAAATGCGAGAGTTTAGATGGATGGTTTGTTAGAGTTTGCAGCCTAAACTATTAAACGGATCTTAATGAAATTTGGTATAGATGTAGAGGACAGTCTGGAAGAACACATAGGCTACTTACTGATGTTTTTTTAATTCCATATGGACAGTCGAGAGGGAAAATACAATATTCATAACTTTTGAAGTCAGTTGGCTGATTTTTCGTATCGAAACGTTAATTATGCTCGTAGTGTCGTATCATTAAAATTTGCTTTCAACATATTTCGCATTCCGTTTTACTGAAATCAACATGAATATTGTATGATAATATTATGATAATGGATGGAAGCCATAAATTTGTCTAGTGTACGCATCTGCGTTGTTAAATTGACAACTCGGAGTTGGCTTAAATCCATTTACATTCTGACGTATGTGAAATTAACAAAACATTATAATTCGTAATTATCAAGTGCTTTATGTAATACAAATACGAAAGTAAACGGACTAAGTCGCGGGATAAGTATATTAAGTACATTATAAGTACATTTGCAAACTCGAAACTCCAAAACACACTATATTTTGTTATATAAGATTGACATGACAATCTTTAAGTTTTACGTAGATTATTACTAAGTTAACATTTTAGGTGATAGGTTGAAATAAGGGGAGAATGTAAATGTACTTTTTAAACTCCACGCGGACGAAGTCGCGGGCAACAGCTAGTAATCTATAAATTGAAACCTTTCGTCATTTAAAAATCCAACGACTTGTCTATACAAAATGTCTGACAAAGTAAACACTTACACACGATTTGTATTCAACACAAGACACTGATGATATCAACACAGCTTTATTGCCTAAATGTATTTGTATGCAAAAAACTATTCAATTTATTCTCAATTCATTGTCCCTTTAGTAATCAAAGAATAAATTGCCTGAGATGTATATACGATGTCTACAATTGTAAATACAACTCTATTAAGAAAAGAAATATTTCTTAAAACTTTAACTAACTTTTTTTTATGACATAAGGTGGCAAACGAGCAAGCGGCCGCCTGAATCCACCAAAATGGCGAAGCGACCGCTGCCCATAGACATCCGCAATTGTAGATGCGTTGTCCACCCTTATCCGGAGGAGGAGACGCACATAAAGAGGATATTTCCCCTTTCTATGCATCTCCTCCACCGTCAAATCCACTTCCCCTTCCCATCCTCTCCCTATAAGAAAAGGGTGGTAAAGAAAAAGGGACTTAAATTAGGCCTTCGGCACCACACTCATCAGACGAAACACAGAATTTCTTCCATTTCACGCCTGTCTTCTGTGTGGTCGTGATATTACACCGCGCGTGTCGGCCTATTCGTGCTAAGTTGTTAAAGCGGGCACTACCATTATTAATTATTAGCTAGGTTTCGAACGCGACTTCGTTCACGTGGAATTACACAAAAAAAAAAACAAAAACAGATAGCCTATGTGTTTCTCCAGACTGTCCTTTTCAATCTATGCCAAATTTCATCGAGATCCGTACAGTCTTTAGGTGGCAAACACACATTCTAGCACATGCACACACCTACACCTACATACTTACCTAACTAATAACTTACAAAAAAAACATAAATTTCAAATTTTATTATTATTATTAAATAATGGTGAATTACTGAATCTGTTTTGTTTTTGTGAATTTTGTTATAATATTACACAAATTAAGGAAAGTCATTGGCTCCTTTAATACTGAGAATCAACCTAGTAAAGGAGCCAAGGATATATACGAGTAATTGAACCAAATACCGAATTTAAAATTAAAAGTGAAAAAAAAAATGGGAGAAATGTATTTGTAAAATTATATTTGAATTGTGATATTGTATGTTTGTTTGTATAAGTAAATAAATAAATAAATGCATACACATCTTTCGCATTCACGTTAAGTAAGATATTGAAGAACATTACGCTTTCCATGCATAATATTAAATGAATTTTCTGAAATAAATGGATGTCATCGGCTATAAGAAATTGACAAAGGGCAATCAGTAAGGCTAAGGACGTGAAATCGCGTTGGCTACCAGGCTTACAATACCGAGCCGTTTTTTATAAGTTTGAAGACAGCGGTGTAACTTTGTTTCTTTTTTTCTCGATGCGATCGCCCGGTAGCCTTTGTAACACACCACGATATCGCTTCGAAATTAACCGACTTTGCGATGAGGTCAAAGTACAGTTTTATTTTAAATGATTTTTTCTGTAGCTTTGTAGTCGTTTGTTATAGATATCGTTTACTGCGATTACTAGGAATTGTATATGTTATTTCGCGATTACAATTTTGTCAAATGTGTTCAAAAATTTTTTACAATGAAAAATCTGCCAAATATCATATAACCGTATTATTTTATTTCCAATAATGTAAATGTTCTAATGCATTTTAATGAAAGTTAATTTTTAATAGGGATGTATCTTGTGAAAATAAATCTGTCAACTCACTTATCACATTGGTCTAGTTACGACTAGTTACGCCATCTGTTGGCAGGATATTGTATTTAATTTTGAATTACACTATACGTTAAAATTTAATGTTACTACCATTACAGTTATTCCGAACATTTTTTTAAATTATTATTATAACATGGAATTATTTCAAAATAGAAGACTTTGTGAAAAATATTGTGTTAAGTTATTACATCGGATTACGGCTAAGGCAATAAGTACACATAACTTGTAAATAAAACATGTTATAAAAAAATGTTGAACTAAGACTAATGTGTTATTTTATTTTATCTGTTCAACATCATTTTCCTGACCTATAAGGCTAGTAACACTTGAGTTTAATATTGCTTACGTCCTAAGGTTATGTTTCAGAGTCGATTTATTTTCTTTTTTTTATAAGTGATTAAAATGTCCTCATTTCATGATACTGTATTACTATGAAAAAATCGTGAGTCTTATAATTGTTATAAATCGTGTTTTTTACTCTGCTTACTCATTATTTAAGCGACCTACTTTCCAGTTAAGCGTCGCGGGCAGGTTTGAACTTGAACGATGTTCAATATCGATGCGAGAACCTCCTTGTTGTAAACTTTATAAAGAGGTAAGTGCGGCTTATACGTAAATTGTCTAGAAGAAATATAGACTAGCAAAATTGGAATGATGTGCATTATTACCTTAGACAGTAATAGATGAATGTGTAATAACTTAATTGAAACTTAAGACTGTAATAATGTAGTTCGTAATGATTAAAATAAAATCCTCCTGTGTAATCACTTTCTCAAGTGGACATGTAACTTAAATGTAACTTAGTCAGTCTTTTACATGCTAATCAAATTCTGAAATTGTGTTTTTCTTATTTTGATCTGATATTTAATCAAATGTGAAGTTTATTAAACATATTTTGATAACTTAATATTGAAGTATGTTTTGTCCATATAATCGGCTCTAGGACCCGAATTTTTTTGGAATTTATTTTGTGTGGTAATTAACTAGTAATTTCATTTCATATACTAAATTTGTGTTATTTAAAAAAGTATTTTAATCCCAAAAATGAAGGTGCAAATTTATTTTCTGTCTAGGTTTTTTTTTCGTGTATACTTACGCATTCGAACATACATTTTGTTTTTCATATTTCCTGAAAATCATGAATTTTTTTATCATACCTTGTCCCCGAAACATATTTTCGCTTGTGACTAATGACTTAAACCAACTTAAAATTTGGGCAAACGTAAATATTTATCTAAGAGTAAACCGATAACTACATAAATTAACCGACAATCGTTAAAATTATTTTAGGTCGATGTTGCCAAACTATTTTACAACTCGTATTTAATGTCTAAACAAAGCTTTCCACTCGGCTCTTAGCGTCGATAAAACCGAAAGAACACACTTAAGTTGCACAAAACGCTAACAGCGAAACCGCGCGCAGTAAAATACTTTTTTATACGCGAACGCAATCTATTACCAAATCACCGCAATAAACCACACGCCTCGAACGAAGTAACGTCTGATTTTAATGCTAAAACCTCACTAACTTAACTGCCTGATGTTAGGACTAAACGTTTCACGTGCGCGTATCCAAACAAAGAGTTACGTCGTCGTATTACGCGAAATACTTAAGTAATGCTGCCTCGCAGGTCCAGAACCAAGTGAACGCTTTCCGTTTAACAACCCCATGCAACCGCTCCTCTGTGCTTACGTCACCTCACCCCATACTAAATTCGCCACCCGATTGGCCAATTTACTTTGCCGCGCTTTCTCATGCTACAGTAAGAGTTCACACAGTCTGTTCTTCTCTTTTTTAAATGCTTTTAAACCGTGCGTCAAAAGAGGAAAGAGTATATTCTACTACGCTCCCTTTCATAATGATGTAACCTGTTTAAAATAGGATAGATAATGTGATCGAGTACGCGATGGAAGGAGACGGGGCAGTGTGCCGTTGATTGTAGTAGTGGAGTGCAAAGGGAACGTGCTACCGTGCGTTCAACTATTTATAATCAAATGGGGCGCGCGTGTGTGCGAGTGTTCACACGTTATGCACTGCGCGCACACATCCAGAGGGCTCGGAGCGAGGCAATGATGTGCACGAAGTATTATCCCTTATTACACGTTTCGCTTCCGCGCCGGCCGCACGTACGATAGTGAGCCGACCCGCTTTCGAGTTGTGCGAAGTTTCCGTTTGTTTACATCGAATCCGCTACGATGCATACTGCGTTAGCGATTGTGTCATCGACCGTACGTTTATCGCTGGCCTGCGAGTGATTCACGGACAATGCTCGCCTCGGAGTTTTTTGCGCCGAAACTTTTTGTGAACTTGTGAACTCTCGGCGATCAAAAATTAAGATATCGTTCGCGACGAAACTGTGACGAGTCAGAACTTAGATACTTGTGCCATTTTTGTGTCAAAGTGAATTGTCAGAGAAGAGGAAAAAAAATTTTTCTTCAGATTTTTACAGACTATTTTTCGAAGAGAACTTTTTAAAGTGCTGTTGGAAAATTTTGATCAATAACTTTGTGAAATTTGTATTTTATTAAAACCGAATAAAAAAAACTAATTTGACTAACAAAGAAGACCGCAAAAGTCGAGTGCGGTGATCGAAGTCATCAGAAAATTAACGCATACAAAACAAACGACAATCAGTCGCAGTTTATTACCTAGAAAAAGTTTGGAGAGACAAAGATGGCAATAGCATTCAATCTGCCGAGCGAGAGAGAGGCGACAGAGGAGAACTTCTCGCGACTGAACCGGCTCCTAGCCGAGCTGTACGAGGTGCTTTGCCACATCTTGGTCGCACGACAGCCTGGCCAAGAAGTCCAGGAGAATCGGCGAGGTGAGTGCCCGCGGGAGCCTATCATACCACCTTACCACTTAAGATGCAATTCGACCTACATCGTGAACCTGGTTATGGTTGTGGCCATCCTAAAAGTGTCTCTCGCGTCGTCTCTCTTCAACACGATAAGATAAAAAAAAGAAGATCGTTTTTAGATAAGTATTGTTAACGTCGATACTGCTAAGCAGGTCCTGGACTATTGTTACATATTTTTAAGTCCATCCGTTTTGTATATTTTGAAACATTGTCCGGATGGGATGTTGTGTCAAACTGCACTTAAATTGTAAATGGTGGTTAAATCGATTTGAAATGTTTCGCCGAATCGATTCATTTCATATCGATTTGTTTTATGCGATTCTAACAAATGCGTTCGCTTTAACGGTATATTGCTTTTTGATTTTAAATTTGAGTGAAGTTCGACAAAACGCCACATTCACATTTCATTGTACGAAAATTTTAATGCATTATTTAAAAATGTAACAATGTGAGTAGTAACAATCATTTTTTTAATTCCCAAGTTTTTCCCGTTAATTTAGTATCCCGTATTTTTTTTTCCAACTGGACAGTACTGATGAAATTCTTAGATGTTTAGCATTGACAATTTTAGTGTTGTTAAGTTTCATTATTTAGTTACATTTTCATTTGATCTCCTATTTTGTTTTATCGCTTTAGTTTAATTTATTACAATTATTCGAATTAGATTTATCTTCATAATTAGCATTTATTTAATTTAAACCTTATAATGGAACAATTAAGTATGGATCTCAAATTTTAATTTAGTTCCAAATATCGATAGTCATAATTTCTCTTGTTTAAGTTCAAAGTTCTTTTTTAGACGCCAAATATTAGTTAAATGTATAAAATCTTAAGATTTTTATTCTATGGACGATCAAACGTTTTTCATTTGTTATCTGTCATCTATCAAAAAATCATTTAACTGTAAATAAGGATGTGTAATTTGTTTTTTTGCTTTTGTTCTGTTATCGATAAAATGTAAAAAAATATCGATGATTTAAAAAAAATTGTTTCCTAATTTGTATAAACCGATAGTATTAATTTAAAGTAGATCTAACTTTTTTACATGTAAATATTGCATTTAAATGTTTGTGATTTTTGCCGTATAAGCGTACTCTAAACTTTTTCCCTTATATTAATTTACTTGCATATAAGTGAAACATGTAATCGACAAATAAACTGGATTGTGTTTAACTTCCCGATCATTTATATGGGAGCATTGTGAAATAAATTTATTATTTTATCAAATAAACAATGCATTTTTTCTTAAGTATCTTACAAAAAAACCCAATACATCTACGTGATATAGACAATCGCTCACTCAACCAAATTTCAATTAAATGTTACTGTAGAAAAAACTGAAAGGTATAAAATAAAAATATCTGTTAAGTATTTATTAGGAAATTGTATAACAAATCAGAAAATGCAATGCATAAACAAAAAATAGCGTCAGGATCAACCAATATCAGAATAATCGCATCGATCACAACAAAAATGGGCCACTCGCCATTTGCCCTCTAATATTAGAACAAGACCCGTTTGGCTCACTATGAACTTGTTGTAACATGTTCCGATTGAAACAATGGACCGAAAAGGTTTTATAGCGCGTAAATTAAAGGGTGTTCTTTTATTTGAAAACAAGCTTTTGTTCCAGAATACAAAAAAAAATTAAACATCAGCTCAAAACATTCTGCTCTACAATTTCCAGATTTAAAATATTTAAGAAAAGTCTAGAAAAGTAATTTATTTACAATGGTACAAAGAATTTCTTTACAAACTTTTTCTTATAAGCTTATAAATAACTATAAGTTTTAAAAAATCATTAAGATAAATAAAAAAAATGTAAAGACGTGATCATTTCCGAACTTGATACTAAAAGATCGACGGAATCGTGTTTTCTGTCACGACCTTTCTTATAAGACGCAAATCGTAAGCGACAACTAAGTTACAACTTAACTCCAAAATGACGCGTCCTTAGAACAACGTTATGTTGAAGTATTTAAAGTCTTATAACAAAAAATAGACAATTAACAAATTATAACACATACTTTATTAAAAAAAAAATAGTTTAAAAATCGTATTAGATTTTTATCAATACATTTATTGTTCTTTAAGTTATAATAAAAGATAAAAACGATGAGATAAACTAAAAAAAATCATTGTAAGTATAAGTTAAGTTATTAAAAAAAGGACCTTCATGAATTTAAAATCAAAAAGCAAAACGAGTTACTAGTTATTTTTCAACTTACGTAATTTTATTTTACATTAGCTTTGGCCCGCGAATACGTCCGCGTGGAATTAAAAAAAATAAAAGCAAGTAGCCTATGTGTTCTTCCAGACTATGCTCTAGATCTATGCCAAATTTCATTTAGATCCGTGAAGCCGTTTAGGCTACAAACTCTAACAAACATCCATCGATCTAAACTTTCACATTTCTAATGTTACTAGATTTAACAGCATGATCTTCGTACTTTTTTCAACAAAAGGTAAGTTACGCTTTTATTCGATTGTTATTCGATAGAAAACGAAACGCTTCGATAATTTTAAAGCTAGTATTTTTTGTCATGAATCAAAATTAAATCGATTTTAAGTTCACACTTTTGTATTATAAATCGGTTTCAACTTTCTTTAATTAACATTTTTTAAAGTATTTTTTCAATAACTTACAAATTGACTTTATTCCTATTAGATGTCAAATCACCACTAATAGCAATAATTAACTTTTATAAAATTCTCATAAGAAAATTTCGAACACATTAATATATCAAATAACGCAGTTATACTTATGATTTAAGTCTAGATTTTTTGTTAACATATCAATAATTGAATTGGAAACTAAGGTTATTGATTTCCTAAACAAAAGAAAACTGTTTAATAGTCATCCTGAAAATAATATCCATCCAGACAAATGAAGCCAAAACGAAAGAGAAACATTATTCGTGTTAACAATGACCAGCAATAAACGATTCATCATACAGTTAGTTTCGATATATCTTTATGCGCTTATTTACATAATATATTTTAGTTTTATTTATAAACGGTGCATCATCACAGTTAATATTACTAAGGTTGTTACAGATTATTGCCGTGTAATATTACGTTACACCATGTAACGTCAGTAACCTTTAGGGCAACAATATTCAAATGAGTTACAGAAATATTTAAGATTAGCTTTTGCTTGCGACTTCGTCCGAGTGAAATAAAAAAAAAAGTGAGTAGCCTATGTGTTCTTCCAGACTATTTTCTACATCTGTACCAAAATTCATCAAAATCCGTTCAGCCGTTTAAGCTACAAACTCTAGCAATCATCCCTCTATCTAAACATTCGCATTTATAATATTACTTGCTTTCGTACGCGACTCCGTCCGCGTGGAAGTAAAAAAAAAACAAAAGTAAATAGCCTATGTGTTCTTCCAGACTATCCTCTGCATCTATACCAAATTTAATTGAAATCCGTTTAGCTGTTTAGGCTACAAACTCTAGCAATCATCCATAGATCTAAACTTTCGCATTTATAATATTAGTAAGATACGTAAGATTGATTGAAGCTCTTACTCGCGACTTTGTCCGCATGAATATAAAAAAATATGGCCTATATTACTCACAGGTCCAGACAATACAAAAATACAGATCTGTCCTCTTTATAACATTAGTGTATAATAGTATAGATGAAGAAAACCTAAGCTATAATAGTACCTATGTCCTGCTCTAAGGTCGTTGTACTACCAGGGTCAAAACCACTTATACAACAGCTGCCGTCAACTCTACTAATTGTATATCTTGAACTTTACTAGTACACTTTTAGTTTTTCTACAAGTTAGTAAAAAGTAAAAATAACAATGTTGCCTTAATAAGAGTAAGTTTTCATTACAAAATACAAGTACATCTACATTTATCTTTTAGTAAATTTAAAATGGCTCTCGCCCACGACTCCGTTCGTGTGCAATAAAAAAAAGTTGGCTATGTGTTCTATGCTCTACATCTATCCTAAATTCATCGAGATACGTTAAGCAGTTTACACTACGAACTCTAACAATCATCCATACATCCATCTAAACTTTTCATTTATCATGTTGGTGTGATTAAATATCAAAATATGTTATTTATAATTTTTTTAAACCTGCTTACTGTTATCACTTGAACCGTAACAAAACAGCGCTAGTAAAATTCCACGTAGGTTTATTTAGCGTTTATTACATTAAAGTAGTTTTAAGTTAAATAAATAAAACAATATTTAATCCTTGTCTACACTACAATAATGAATAAAAAAAAGTAATTAAAAACAAGATAATGAGAAACGTAACTAATGAAATGAAAAAAAAGTAAAAAGAAACATTTAAAATTAGCGTTGCAATGCTGACTGGATTGGGTCCTCGCTCAGCTATAAACGCTGGATGTTCCTATTGAAGTACCAGCGCTGATCTTCCGCGAGAACCCTTGGGATCATCCTTTTAAATATGAAGTCATCAATTTATCATGAATTTATGAAGACATCAAGTGACTCCATATATTTAAACGATAAATAAATAATAATAATAATGCAGAAACATTGCTATTTATTCCCTTATCAAATGAGCGAATTTCTAAAGCTACTTAGAGTCAAAATAGTAAACAAACTATACAATTTATTACAACACCATATTTCCAAACGATGAACCGCGTTAGTGTAAGTCGTTAAATTATTGTCCAGTCCGTATGTTAATTTCAGTTTATTTATTCTCCCAATTAACACTTTAACCGACCAACTTGTTTATTGCGGTGCATACTTGTTAAGCTTTGTATCACAAAGGGTCGTTTAAACGATATCTAAATATTTTAATAACTTTCCGGTCTTCGCTGCAAGGAAATCTGAAATGGTAACAAGACTGAAGATTAGAATCGATAAAGATAAGTTAAGTAATAAGAAATAAAGACAGAAGAGATAAATTTGTAGAGTATTGTATATTAGGTCAAACTGTGATAAATAGGAATAAAACGTAGTTAAGGAATAGTTGTAAAATAAATAGTTAAGGCTGTTCTATCAATAGTTTTACTGATAGTATTACGTTAGAATGTGAATTTTAAATAAAAAAAATAAAAACTGAAAAAAGCAACGTCCCTGAAATCATGTTAGGGGTAAGAGAGGGCGACACAGAGCTGCCCGTTAATAAAAACTTAATAAAGCCACGCTTATACTACAAATTTCAGAAAAATGTCCACAGACAGGTTGTAGGCGCATCATCACTTAGTTCAGTTGAAGTAGATTCTGGTCAAACGCTTTATTAATAATAATAATAAAAAAGGGGGGCTTGCGAAGCGAAATATTTATGTTTTGTTTTAGTGTTCGGAAAAAAAATGTTAATTGTTAAATCTTTAACATGAGGTACTTACTTTAAAATCAAAGACACGTGCAATGTTACACACATAGTAATACAATCAGTTGAATAATAATCATTAAGCTCTGCTTCCTGAGCTAGGTGAGGACCTGTATTACAGGAGGCAGCGCTTTCTCTTAGTCTAAGTACTTATGTGATCAAGTACATGTGTTTGGGTATGTGAGTGTGAGTGTGTGTGTTTATATATAAGTTTATACATATCAGGTTTTATTTCTAAGAACTATAGACCAAAGACAAGGGAAGGAAAGACGTTGAAAAGGTTCACAAAAATTGTTACATATTTACTATAGATTACGATAATTTAAAAATTAAATTAATTTATTAACTTGCATTCACTTTTCACTTAAAAATAAAAGTACAAGTGAATAAAACTGTTGGACGTTTTTTTAACTAACCACTCAGCATTAATATGGTAGGGGGATGTAATGTATTCCACAGGTGTTGTCCCAAACAGGTGCCGGGGTTTTTTTAGTCAGGTCCAGAGATGTTCAATAGAGCTTTGTCTGAGTTCGCTTGTTCCCCGATTTGGTGTATTTCAATTGTTTTTTTTAGTCCGTAGCTTCGTATGAATATTATATGCCAGTTTTGAATTTAGAACAGTTTAATATGAAGGTTTTATTAGGATATATTAATTACGTCCACCTGAAATTAAAAAAAAATGAAATAATTACAACCTATGTTACTCACAGATAAATTACCTTTCTAACGGTGAAAGTATTTTTAAAATCGAGCCAGGAGTTTTCGAGTTATTTCCTTACATAAAAATGCAAATCTTTCCTCTTTATAATATTAGTATAGATTGCTTTCATAATAATTAAGTCATTGTAAGTAATATTTTGATGTGAATTGTAAATTCAACCAACGTTACTAATATTATAAATGCGATTGTTTAGATGAATGGATTGTTTGTTACCAGCTGTTGCCTAAACTGATGAATGGATTTCCATGAAAGGCATAGATGTTAGTCTGGAAGAACATATAGGCTACTTACTGTTGTCTTTAATTCCACGTGTACAAACTCGTTACGCTAGCTAATGTATAAAAATCTTTCTGTGTGTTTTGTACAATAAAATAAAAAAGAATTAGCTCAAACAATATAGATTCCTCAACTAGTATATTATTACTACAGACCGGTGCGTACGCATGCGTATTAAAATGTCAAGGATGTTTTCGCAGTAGGCAAGTCTGCACTGTATAGGTCAATGTGTCAGATACGATTGTGTAGCATAAATGCATGTATTTACTCCACTAGTGAATAAATAGCAATTATTATTGCGTGAAAAGTGATATGATGAAGAGAGTGGTGACTGAGATGACGGATAGTCATTTGGAGGACGAAAACGCGGTGCGTCGAATATACGGGAATAGGATAATGAAAGCTGTTTAAATATAAATGATTGCTTCGGAATATACAAGAAATCTGAGTAGTATTTTTAAGGCCTTATAAATGTACAGTCATGCAGTAAAACACTATTAGACCAAGACTGCTGTTTTTTTTATAACATAAGGTGGCAAACGAGCAAGTGACCACCTGAATCCGACAAAATGGCGAAGCGACCGCTGCCCATAGACATCCGCAATTGCAAATGCGTTGCCTACCCTTATCCGACAGAGGAGGAGACGCACATAAAGAGGATATTTCCCCTTCCTATGCATCTCCTCCACCGTCAAATCCACTTCCCCTTCGCATCCTCTCCTTATAAGAAAAGGGTAGTAAAGAGAAAGGGACTTAAGTTAGGCCTCCGGCACCACACTCATCAGACGAAACACGGAATTGCTTCCACTTCACGCCTGTCTTCTGTGTGGTCGTGGTATTACACCGGGCGTGCCGGCCCATTCGTGCTAAGATGTTAAAGCGGGCACTACCACTTCTAAAAGTATGCAGTATATTGGCTATCCAATTTTGATCTCCTTACAACTGAACACTAAATAAGAGTAACCTATTTTGTAATTCATTTTATAGTTATTGTCTTATTATTTATTACATTTATTGTGATTCTCAAGATCAATACCTACATTATCGTTTAATTTAGATACGCTGGTATCTGCCTCGTAGGACCATTGTTTTGTTTTTGAGAGTTTTTCATAAAAAGAAGGAAATAAATTTATATGTAATATATTTGTAAGATATTAAACAAAACATGAAAAAGGTTAACACATTAAAATACAAAAAAAAGTATAGAAAAACTGGCCACACAACCGCTGTCGTGGGAGTTGTAACATGCATTAATGCAATGTACTTCATATTTAAAATAGACATTTCTGTCTACCTCAAAAAGAAGTAACAGTACACTAGTTTAAGCTGCAACCGACAGCTCTATTAAATAGCTTACGTAAGAGAGCTCTGGGGCACGATAATTGCGGCCACGTGCGACCAATTATAGCGAAGACAAAGGCTCTTTTGTCGACGTAATTGTCAACAACTTGACATTGTTTTACATCACGACGTTACCGATCTTACAACTTATAGATAGAGTAGAAACACTATGAGTTTCCACTGTTGTTACACTTGTATACAAACATATTACCGTCACTATAATTATTTTTCAAAAAACAAAGACAGCAACGTTTTAGTTAATACAAGTGGAGTTTCACGATAAGATAGTCTTATTGTAGAACATTATGGACTCTAGAAGGTTCTAGAATCTAGTATTCTAAAATCTAGACTATACTAATACTATAATTAGGAAAGATATAATTTTGTATCCATCGAATAAAATCAAAAACTACAATTAAAGAAGTTACACTATTATTAAGTAACAAAGGCACAAATTTTATTAGATTTTTTTGATACCTCGAGAACGAAGTCGCGGACAAAGACTAGTCTCATAATAATAGGTCTTTAAAATACACCTTATTCACCATAATAATATAAATTACTATTACTACTCTATGAACCTTGTAATTTAAAATGTTTTGTTATACGTCGCAATTGAAAACTTGATTTGACAAAGCGAGGTCAGGTAGTCTATACTCGAATGCAATATTACTAGAACGGAGTTCAAAGTGTGTATTATTAAATTATTTTAGATACTATTGTCTCATTAAATTATTTAAACTTTCGTGAGACATTTTATAATTAATTATTTACGGCTTACTCACGTATACTTTTCTTTTTCCGGTGACGGCACCGACCAGTTTCAGACCCTGCGGGGGTCCTTCTTCAGTGCGAGGCGCGACGCGAACGCGATACATACTTAACCCTCGCCCTGAAGAAGGACCCCCGCAGGGTCTGATACTGGTCGGTGCCGTCACCGGAAAAAGAAAAGTATACGTGAGTAAGCCGTAATTAATTACTATTGTCTCCTTAAAATAAAATTTCAAAATTCATAATCTTAAACCTTCATTACCTCCTACTTGGAAATAAATACAATTATGTATGTATACGAGTTAAATTTAATCTGTTTTCTGTGTTAAATACGCTACTAACTTCCTCCTTACATTATGAATGCGAAAGTTTAAATGGATGGATGTTTCCTACTATGTATCAATAGAACAGCCCAACGGATCTCGCTGAAATATAGCATGTATTAACATAGCGTCGAAGAACAGATAAGCATCTGATGTTTTTCCCGCGTGGACGGAGCCGCGGTATATAGCTAGTTTAATGTAATTTAATTCTTTATTCCCACATAAATGAGCTTATCTCTAACTATTTATAACAACGTGTTATTCTTAACTATCTATACTATTATAATAAAGCGTAAACACACCGTTCTTTGTTGCCTAAGATGTCAGCAATTACAACATATTTTTGAATAACTCTTTTTTTATTTAAAAGCCCTAAGTTTACGTCACGCTATAGGCTATATATTTTATCGCCATTAAACTTAGGGGGTAAATATTTGGATAAAAACTCTAATGTGGGAAAGACACCATAAGTTGCTGCCAACATAAAGGAAGCAAGATTGCTAAGTTTTATCATGTCATGTCATTTTGACATTTGCTATTGATAATTTGACAAATGTACACAATAAAATAAAATTTTTGTCATTTCATGCGGATGAAGTCGCACAGGAACAGCTAGTGTTATGATACACATAATGCACAACATAACGTTAAATTTCGTAGTAACATAAAACAATGCCTAATAACTTGTGGGAACTTACGCTTCATTGCCTGTGAATTATAATAGTTGAGTACCTTATTTAAATTACGGCATTATAAAAATATCTCTTGTGTTATTGTCGATTAAGAGAGAAGTTAATAGTCATTTCGTTGTTTATTTCAAGCCATTAACTAAACAAGTAAGTGTATATTGGACTATTAAATGTAACTTTGACACTTTACGTTACGAAGCTTACTCGCTTTTGCCTGTGATTCCAAATAAAAGAACATTTAGAGATAGGTCAGTTTGCTTCAGGCTATGCTCTACATTGTGCTAATATTCATCTAAATCCTTTCTGGAGGTACGTTATAAAACTATCAATCCATATAGATTAGTCTTAAGGGGAAATAAATGTTGACTACAAGAGACTAACTTTTGCCTGCGTCTTCTTAAATGTAATTAACAAGATCATAGCAAGTTCTTTATGTGTTCCAGACTGTATTCTATATCTACCCATTGCACATTTTTTTTTTATAACAAAAGGTGGCAAACAAGCAAGCGGCCACGTGAATCCGCCAAAATGGCGAAGCGACCGCTGCCCATAGAGATCCGCAATTGCAGATGCGTTGCCTACCCTTATCCGATAGAGAAGGAGATGCGCATAAAGAGGATATTTCCCCTTCCTATGTATCTCCTCCTCCGTCCAATCCACTTCCCCTTCCAATCCTCTCGTTATAAGAAAAGGGCGGTAAAGAGAGAGGGACTTAAATTAGGCCTACGGCACCACACTCATCAGACGAAACACGGAATTGCTTCCATTTCACGCCTGTCTTCTGTGTGGTCGTGGTATTACACCGGGCGTGCCGGCCTATTCGTGCTAAGATGTTAAAGCGGGCACTACCACTGTAAAATATACATATCATACATCTGCCTAGAGATACCTTCTTCCATCCATCCATATTTCGCATTTATATTAGTAAGACTTTACTTAACAAGATAATGTGGGATTCAAATTTCCTTTTCTGGTGAACATAATCAGGTTTAACTCAATATTAATATTTACTCAAGCTTTAAAAGCAATCAAAACTCTGTAATACGGCGATAATAATAAATTTGTATTAGGCTTAAGAAATCCTTAAGTTTTTTTTTTATAACATAAGGTGGCAAACGAACAAAGTTCGACACGATGTGCATTATTAAGTGCTCTGTTTCATTTTAGTAATTCAGTTTGTTGTTATAAAGTTTTTTTTTAAATGTTTTCAACCAGCTTTCGTCCGCGTTTGATTAAAAAAAACGTTAGTAGCCTTTGTACCACAAGACTATCCTCTACATCTATACCAAATTTCATCGAGAATCGTTCAGCCGTTCAGGCTACAAACTCTAATAAGCTTACTTACTTTTGTTTTTTTTTTAATTCCCTTGATGGAGTCGCGGTCAAAAGTTAGTATGGAATAAAACGGATTACAGTGCATACTAGCATAATGATTTTATATAATTTGCAAGTTAATTTTGTTTTAACAATTTGAGTCATATCCTCAGTATGATTAATTATACAATATTTCAACCAAGCGTAAAATGATCTGTCGTTTTTTTTTTGTGCAAATTATATGCAATAAAACTAACCGCGATAACTGATTCTTGGTACCCGACACATCGTTCCAGGAAGGTCTGAAGGAAAATCACACTGCTTTAATATATTTTTCGATACGTACACATTTACATTTTAAGAGCGCTCGCACCTTTGTCTAAACCATCGCACAACTGTTTAGTCCCGATTTGATCCCTTTGATCTTATATGGAGGTGCTTACTATTCGATTTTTAGTTGTGCAACTAAACAGTTGAGGCTGCGAAACAATCGACAATCGCACAATAGTTGTGAGGTAGTTTAGTCAAAGGTGTACCTTGTGTCGCTCTTAGTGTAGACCGAAGAAGGAAGGTTTTATTTTAATATTCTATGTATTTTTTTCTGCAACTGAAGCAGGGTATTATACTTACTTTATGTATTAAACATCTGACTCCTTTAGCTTAACTATATGTGTATTAATTTGAATTCTTTCTTACAGGTAAGTAATTCCAACATCGTTGCAAAAATCAACATCATTTAACGTAAGTAGAATTGCCGTTTGCACTGCCGAAACTGTCACACAATACATGTTTTTGTACCGCTTCATTTGTTTAATATCTCAACTATGTCAGAATGTGAGTGTCGATGTCTCAAAGGTTTAAGCACTTGACTTGTAGTCTTCAGGTCTTGGGTTCGAATCCCGCCATGTACCAATGTGATTTTCGATTTTCGAATTTCATATGTACATACCCGACGTTCTTACGGTGAAAGAAAACATCGTGATGCCTACATATGGGAGAAGAAGTTCAAAGATATGTGGCAAGTCAACCCGTAGTGGGGCAGCGTGGTTTATATGTCCTAGTACTCTTTACTTAGGGTAGACTACAAGTCCCTTAGTGGGGACATATAGCTGGTGATGATAAGTGAAAATGTAAATGATTATTTAATTATTTAAATTAACTCAACCATATAGTTCAATCACATTGAAAAATCTCTGTCATCTTTTGTAACCTTGTAACAAAAACTGTGACACCGGATAAAGCGATTACGATTTCAATCCATAACTATCGAATTCTAATCTAATCCTTATGGTAATGGATTATGGTTCATATTTGATTTAAAATTGTTTAGCTGAATAACAAATTCGTGATGACCGATCATAGAAAGCTTGAAGGAAAATTGATTAACTTTCATTTTGAAGTTGAACCAGCTTGAGACTCATAATACGAGTGGCATAATATCAACAAATAACTATATTTTCTTTTAGGTTTACTAAGTTTCCTATGAGGTCTTAGAATCCGCGCACAACCTTTAAGTAAACACAACTGTTTAGTTGCGCTTTGATTCTCATGAGCTATGGAGGTGCGCACACTACTCGATTATAATTGTACAACTAAACAGTTGAATTGCCTGCGAAACAATCGACAATCGCACAACAGTTATGGGACAGTTTACTCGAAGGTGTGCGCCCACTTACAAAGATGACACTGATGAAAGTTGGCTTTTATTATCTGTTGTTTGTATGCACTCCACCGTTGTTGCGGATTTATCACTGAACTCGACTCTACCATCGTTCTTAAATATATCAAATGCTATCCTAAAATTGTTATAATATTAGTAAAGACACATATGGAGGATGTTTTAACGTTTGTTGTTTAAAGTCAAAACAACTTATAAACTCTAGCAACTAGGTTGCTCTAAAATATTTGATCTCTTATTTATATCTGCAATCCTTTAATTTTCGATTAATGTAAACCTATAGATTATGAGTATCGTTAAGTTTTTATATCTTGATGGAAATCTAATCCTTAAATTAACTCTTGAAGTTATATTGTGTTAATCTGCAAAATAAAACTCGAACGAAAACCGGAACGAAAACATAAATCATTTGCAAGCAACACTCAGCGTAAGCCAATATCTGATGCAGTTTCGAAACAAACAAAGATTTAACACTAACACAGAAAACTGAAACTGTATCCCAACTGAATAGAGTTTAGATTCCTTTGTTTATGTAATACAATGTGTATGAAATAAGTTTGTAAAATAACAAAATAAGAAGATAGTATAGAGCAATACAAAACCTTATGGGTGCCACGCTTCATTTAGCAAAAGTATATCGAATTCATCTTCTGTAACGTCTGCCTGGCGTATGTTTTTACTAAAAATTGTGCTAGGACTTAATGGCAGTACTCTTGTACGTTCTGATAAATTGGCACTTTGCTTGCTTTCCTACTCGTAGTTTCATCTTTTGATATTCTATTACAAAAATAACAATATGGTTTATGAACTTTAGATGATTTAGTTCGTCGTAATGTTCCAATTTTAAGTTATATTATTTATCGTAGTTCGAAATATTTCAATGGAATATACGATTTGTATCAAAGATTTTAGAATTATTGCAAGAATTCTACATAATTCTACAACAATATTCTTTTTACACTTTTTAAATCTCCTTTCTTCTCAATTTTTAATCACACTAAGAGATCACACCCTATTGAGTCAACATAATTGATTTCACAATAGGGTACGTTAGTACTATAGAAATTCTGTAGTGTTTACCGTCCTCGTGTGAAACAATTGATAAACGTCAATGATAATAATGGCCAAAGCATTTGGTAGTCACGAAGTATTAAAGGTCCCTGTGGCATTAGCAAGTGCCAGAGCATTTGAAGTAACCCCTCTTTGTCGTCTTCACCTTTCATTTGTTTATTACAATAATAATTATTGTGGTATTAACAGCACATACACGTCACCATTAATAATGTGAGGGACATTTTTTCTCACCCAATGCATACAGGAAGGAAACATACTCTCTTTCTGTGGGTCACCTCCTCTATTTAAAGTAAGTAACGCGTAAGATACATTGCCAATTGAAAATGCCTATGGGTGTTCGTTATTTTAACAAAATCAGACTACTTGCTTGTTTTCTTATTATAAAAAATCAAAGAGAAAGAACTAGTTAAACATTAAGTCTTCACCATAAAGATCATTACACGAACACGTTACAACTACCTAACATTTGTAAATCACTGAATATTAAAAAGCTACCATCAATCTGTTATGGTCGTAGCCATTAGACCACGTGACTGGCGCAGGCGCAGATGTAGAGACGTCGATAATTATGTATTAAATTTATGCGTCGTCTTATGAATTTATTGTGATGCTTATAGTTGCTGTAAGATGTATTTTATTGTATAGTTATTCATATTTAAACGACATATTATTCATTCACTAGGTACAGACAGAAACTCCATTCGCGCGGAATTAAACAAAAAAAAATGCAAGAACCTATGTGTTCTTTCAAACTGTCCTCCACATTTATGCCAAATTTCATCGAGATCTGTTCAATCGTTTAAGCTACAAACTCTAACAAACATCCATCCATTAATTCAAGTAAATTTTCGCATTTATAACATAAGTTAGTTTAATTACTAAGACACCTTCATTGACTGGTAAAAGCGTAACATGATATCAAAGTTCAATGTACTTATAATCAACTTCTGCTAAATGTTTTTATCCTGCTATTCTTCGAAACTTATCTTATAAAAATGCAAGGTTTGTCAACACTGATACTACATTGTAAATCTTTCATTCCAACTACTCTTATTGGTATTTGTGCAACTGGCACACTTTTAATAAAATAGACAGACCATTACCTTGTAACATAAAATACATTAAAACAAGTGAATGTCCTTCTCATCTCTAGATATTTGTAACTCTGCTTGACCCAAAGTTGACCTGTCTCGTATTATCTAAAATATCACAGCGCGTGTCGGTGGAAGGAAACGGTTGACACTTGAAGACCGACCACCACACGCGACGTCTGTGCAACGTCAACGCGACGCGAACCTATAATGTTCATGATGGCTGATTGTAAAATAACAAACGTTTTTTATATCGACTTAATGGATGCTAGCTGACACACTGTCGCGTAAAACATGCAGCTTTTTATATTAAGTTTTAACTACCACAGTCAGAATTGTTTAGTACCTTATTGAGTAATAATTTTTCGTAGTAAATTTATACTAAGGTCCTCTTTTGGGTCGCAATTAACGCCTTATTAAATGCGGGAATTATTAGTATAGTAAGCTTATAATCTTTCATCCTGTTAGGGCCTGTCCCATCAAATTTTAAATTGTCTGATAGCAATCAAACGTGCAAAAAATGTGATGGAAATATCATATTTTGTTACCTTATCTGACAGTAACGCCATTTTTAAGCTATTTGAGCCTCTATCAGCCAGTGTTGGGACAGGCCCTTGGTATAGTTAATGTTTTTTCTAGAATTTTGAATAATGTAGTGCTCATGTACTTTTAGAGTTATAGTAATTTAACTCGATCTCTTTTCAACATTTGTTAATAGTATGAATTATCTATGAATGTTGCATCTCCACTACTAACGAGTATGTTCCCTTTAAAACATGTTCATCAATCTAACTGTCCGTGTGTCAGACAGTAACGTACTCGCATCTCAAGTGGCATTGCCTACGCACCGACGGCCGACTACAACGTACGGTTATGTTTAATGATCGGTAATCTTCGGTTAATTCGCCCTAATGATTGGGATAAGTACCCTGGTTGTATTATATGTTCACCTAGTTAGCGGTCTTCAAAATCTATTCAGTATGAAATCTGTGTGATTTCTTAACATGTGTATAGAGGCAGAGATTGTTCTATTCTTTCAGTTCTTAATATACCAGGTTTATCACACCTTGTATGTTATATACATTTCTAACTAGCGCGATACGTACCAGGTATTTTAGACCTGGTTTCGCATTCAACGTGTTGGAACCTATGTTCATTATTCCAATTGTAATCGTCTACAATACGTTTGTACCAATTAGCTCTAGTTTGTCTTAAATTAGGAGCGATTTCTTATTTTTCATCTTTAAGACACAAACTTGTCATTTACAGAACGGGATTTTGTCATTTATGGTTTTTGAGTCGTCCAGAAATCAAGTTTTTCTATGTATTATGCTTTCAGTAAAGAACAAAATCATTAAACCCGTATCTAGAAATATATAATTCTAATTCAATTAAATATTAATGGGGGTAATTTTCAATTCGCTTCGCTTTCTAATACCAAAGAGTTGAAAATGATGAGCTTCGTTCTAAGTAATCTGATTTACAATTATCTCATTCAGGTCAGTCTTAGAAAAAATAACCCTTTGAGCTGAATGCACTAACTGCAAATCTAGGGTCTAAACTAAGTCAGTATTAAATCATAGGAAATTACCGCGACAAGTACGAGCTTAACTCGGCTAAAGTGACGTCGTAAACTCAGCGGTAGCAGGGCGTACACAAAGACTTTTTTGCCGTGTATCACACCGCAGCGTAGTTAACTAATGTTTGAAATTCGAACAAGATTCTTTTTTTAGGATTCCCATTTTAAATTAACTGCACTTCTCCGTCGTCGTCTAATCGTCGTTCATGTCTAAATGCAGCTTAAACTATGACAACGGAAACAAAATTAGACTAGCAAAAAAGACTTAAATTGTTGAGACGACTTAAATTTATGTTATTTAGCATATAATGTGTTGAATCACGTAAAATTATCTTGACACATGGCACGCGAACCCACTATTTTATGAAGAAAAGTACAAACAAACAGTAATATTTGTTTCTAATGGTAGAGTCGAGCAGTAACTGGCATCATTAACGTTCAAAGTCCTGACCAAATTCTCTAAAAATCGTTGATACTTTGTTACTATTTTGAGTTCGATTTTATAATGTAGTTATTAACAAAAGATTTAGTTAAATTAAAAACTGTAACAATCCTTGAATAATACGTCTCACGAACATAGTTGTTCGTGTGAATAATTACAACATTACGATGCGGTGTAACAGACGGCCACTTTAAGTGGTCGCATAGTGTACTTCATCAGGCAACAACAGACTAAACAGCGTTTAAGTTTTGATTTATTATGCCATTGCTGGCAAACGGTAAATCCGTGATCATTCCGTCTGTCGCTTAATGTGGCTCGTGATAATGGACGATTACGCAACGGGTGATTTAAAAAGGCCGGTTGTAAATTGGAGTGGCAACTCCTATCTGTGCGCGATTGTTTTGATGGCGTTAAAATATTACATGAATGTTTGTGGAATATAAAAGTGGTTACATTATAATGTAACATTTCAAACGTCCATTAATTTTCCAGGCATTATTTCAAGTTCCATAAGAGTAACACATCAAACTTGTAACTTGTAATTTTTCCATACTATTTATTTATAAACTAGCTTTCGCCCACGACTCCGTCCGCGTGCAATTAAAAAAAAACAAAAGTGAGTAGCCTACGTATTCTTCCAGACTATCCTCTACATCTATACCAAATTTCATCGAAATCCGTTCAGCCGTTTAGGCTACAAACTCTAACAAACATCCATCCATCCATCTATCTAAACTTTCACATTTATAATATTAGTATGATATATGATGTGTCTATGCGTCGAAGGCTCAGTGGTCAACAATTGACTTGTAATCTGCAGGTCCTGGGTTTAAATCGCGTACCAATATATTTTCCTGTTTTCGTTTTTTAGCATTACAAAATCCGAATACAACGTAAATCAAAATATTATTTTCTCGGAATCTAATTATGCTTACGTTTGTTGAGAGGTAAATGCCACATCGTTTCTTAGAACCTATTTTAAACTTAATACTTTCTCTTGATTAAGTGATAACTTGGGATTTCCATATAAAGTGGACTTTCATCATCAATAAACAAAAGAACATCGTATTTTATTACTAACACTAATTTCTAAGTAACAAAAAAATTGAAAACGTACAAGGAAAATCCGTTTTCAACAGTTCCGTGTACTCACTACTTAGACAAATGTGTTGATGTTTATATCGAGAAGTAATATTTAAAAGGTTTTTGTAGTTTGTCAATATTGATGGCATGCATTAGTTTGGAACCGTTTTTAACAGTTCAAAAATTATCTGATTAGAGTAATGGTTACCTGACTATTTATGTATCTAATTTAGTCATGTGCAAAATAATGTATTATTTAAGAGCGTGCGCACACCAGAAACTAAACTATCGCAAAACTGTTTAGTCGTTCTTTAATTCCAATGAGATTATACGTAGGTACTACTCGATGTTTTGTTATGCAACTAAATAGTCTGCAAAACAATCGACAATCGCACAACAGTTGTACGATAGTTTAGTTAAAACTGTGCGACCGCTCTCAACATTGACCGTCTCTAACAATTCGATATTGTAAATACAATCGGAGAGTTCATCGACAAATGTCTTTGACACTGTTGGTGGGCATCTCCCATCTCTACACAATAAGGCAATAAATGCAATAATATTGAATTACAACTAGTGTCACCGCAATGGCGCGTGCCCTGATCAAGTCCATCTGTCATAATCATATCGCATCTTCTTACATAGAGTTGTGCATGTGTCGATAATTTTTTTATCGATATTTGCTTGAAATTTATTTGTATTAATTTTTATTCTCAATCAGTCAGTTGTGTTTTCTCCGTAATATCGAACTTTATAAAAACTTACTTTAGCACTAGTACAAAGTTAAAGTTACTCAAAAGTTATAAACAAATTCTTGGGTGGAATCGTGGTCAAGCGCTGATTTATTTATGTTAAAAAAAATTCACGCATGCACAACTTTGAAGCGTTTCGAGTCTTTACATTGATTTAAAAGAATTTGATTGAAAAGATTAACTCAAGCGAGATCTTCTAGATATCCCAACTATTAAAAAAGCATGATATAATAATTTTGTTACATTTATCACATTATCATATACTCATTTTACTTGGAGTAAATTAAAATGCAAAATATTTGTGAAGTTTGTCATGATGCGTTTTTAATAATAAAATGCGTCTATTACTGTTAACACTAATAGGGATTTAAAAGTATACGATGTATAACAAAATTTATCGATAAGTGATCGTAACATCACTATATTACTAGTTGTCGTTCGAACGGTGTTGCGGTATACGTAGGACATAATATTACGCGGTTTGTAAATGGAAAGACGACGTAACCGGATAGTGGTGTTGAAAGTTAATCTAATATTGAAATACGTAATAATGTTACCACTTCTTATATCAGATTTTTTAGGGTTCAATTAAAAACCACTGGATAAAATTTAAAATTACTTATATCGCTGTAAGAACTCTCATTAAATGTCAAAATTAAGACATTTTAGAGACACAATTGTTTAGTCTCTTTTTGATTTCCATTAACTAATATGGAGGTGCACACACTACTCGATTATTAGTTCTGCAACTAAACTGTTGACTGGGCTGCGAAACAATCGACAATCACACACAGTTGTGCGATATTTTAGTCAAAGGTGCCTGCTCTAACAAACAAGTAATTATGTACTGTTCAGGAAATATAAAAAGACATGAGTAAGACATTTTAAACGACTACAAAACTAGACAACTTAAGATACTCGTACAAAGTATGAAAACAACAGCTATGATGCTAGAAAATTATTGTATTGCCAGCAATCTGAGAACATACAACTAATATAATACAAACAACAAAGGCCAATAGCCAGCGACATTTGTATTGTTATAGTCGAGCTACAGTGCGTATCTAAGCAACCGAATTACAAGTTGGATAACGAGACTGCAAGACAGTATAGACAAATTGTATATGTACTGAATCTGTGTTGCCGAGACAGGGACAATTTTAGTCATACAGTTAAAGCATACTATTATTAAAAAAAAGTGGTTATTGTGCGACAACCGTAATAGATAGATATATGCTATCGCGGACTTTTATTTAGCAAATTTAATGGGCTACAATTCTTCAACACATCAGTTTTAAGTAGGTCTTATAGTTTAGGCTACGTAAGCAAAGAAAGCAAAAATGACCCGAAATTTCGTCGCGAGATTTTGAGCTAAACTATTTAACTACGTCGTAGTCTTTGACTCCAAAAATCAACCAAAAAAATGGGACCCACCTGCAAGCATTACCTTTCGGATAAAAAAAGAATTATCAAAATCGGTCCACTAGCGGCGGAGTTATGCCGTAACACACATAAAAAAAAACATACAGACGAATTGAGTACCTCCTTCTTTTGGGAAGTCGGTCAAAAAGGGGAGAGCTTAAGAAAAGAGCGTGTACTCTTCTGAAAGGTAATTGGTTTCCGAGGGGTGTGTAATTGTAGATTTCTACTGGTTCAACACTAAGGAACTTGACGATTTTGAAATTAGTATAAAGACATCATACTAATATTATAAATGCGAAAGTTTAGATGGATATATGTTAGAGTTAGTAGACTGACTACTAGACTATAGATGTAGACAATAGGAAGGACACATTGACTACTCATTTTTATTTTTAAATCCACGCTAACGGAATCGCGGGATGAAGCTAGTGTTAGTCATACTTTACAATTGAAATTTTGTATTCTTCAATGTATAACAAACGGATTGCAATTGATATCAATATTTAAGTAACATTTAATAAAAGCATTATTATCATAGTTTATTGTCCTTCATACATAATATTTAGTACATGTTTAGTACAATCAAACGTCTGTTCAGTTTCCTCCGATAACGCTCGTCAAATTGTATGTTGATATTTAATTTTTAATTTAAGGTGCTGTTGTATCAATGTCGTTTTTATTACTATTATATTTTAAATCCGTCTTCGTCGATAAGGTAAAAAAAAACATGGAGTTTAAAGAAGAATAGATGTGTGCTCCAAAATGAAATTGGACGTATATTTTTCCATACCTTCTATAAGAAGGGGATTAACAAACAAAGATTATTTTTAATTAATAGATCAAATAGTTAAAGATTTTTTTTTAATCATTACAATTGCGATTTAACATATCTACATTTAAAGACTAGGTTTTGTCCAAGACTGCATCTGCGTGTAATTAGAAAAAAAACAGGTAGCTGTGTTCTTCCAAACTACGTTCTATATCTGTGTCAAATTTCAACGACATTCAAACCTTCATCCATCTAAACTTTCGTATTTACTACATTAGTAAGATAAAAAAAGATTACTACAAAATCCCTTCTAGACTTGAATGTTCTCGTCCTTTTTTAATTCGTAATAGTTTGTTGTCTATTTTTTTTATTCTATTCTGACTGCTATTTTATAATTAAATTATTATTTTGTATGACAAGTGACTTCGCCTTAACAGTATGTAATACAACACCGTTTATCGCACGATGCGTATAACTCGGTTGTAAAATTATCTCTCAGTTGCACTATATGTTCATTACGTAGCATACAATTAACATAAAACTATATTATCACACAGATGTAAACGTGACTTTATCTCTAAGTTGTTATAAATTACAATTGCAAATTACATTTATTAAAAGCAACTAATGAGTGCTATAGGGTTGTCAATTAAACATGATTTATTACAAATAAAAACAAAAATAATTATTTTTGTCAGTTAACTGTGTCATGAAAATAAAAACAGTGTATAATATCTATCAATAGCTTTCGCCCGGGACTGCGTCCGCGTGGAAGTAAAAAAATCAAAACTGAGTAGCCTATGTGTTCTTCCAGACTATCCTCTACGTCTATGCCAAATTTCATCGAAATCCGTCGACCCGTTTAGGCTACAAACTCTAACATACATCCATCCAAACTTTCGCATTTATAATATTATAGTAAGTATTAAGTATGCGTAATAATAGCAATTTTTTTCATTAAGTTTATTATTTGCACTGCCAACATAACAGCACAAAAGGCTCTTCTTTTTCGTTTTTAAAAGATAATGAGCCTAGATATACAACCTCATTGATGTGGTTACCTCACCTTAAGAGCTAAGATTATTCTAGAAATAAAATAACAAAAGCAAATCTTGATAAAGAACCTTAACTTTCATAATGGGTCATATATATTACTAAACGCATGTCAATTGTCTCCACTTCGCCTAGTGTACAATTTTAGAGTAGGTTTCCACTAGGTTTCCACTTTATGTAAATTAATTTGTATCTATACTATTATAATAAAGCGTAAACACACACTTCTTTGTTGCCTAAGATGTCAGGAATTACAGCATATTTTTGAATAATTCTTTTTTTAATAAAAAGCCCTACACTGACTTCACGCTTTAGGCTATATATTTTCACGCTATTAAACTTAGTCGGTAAATAAATTGGATTGAAAAATTTAGGACAGTGGAAATCCACGTTAATATATTTAAATGTTTACATTAAATAGATTTAATAAATCTTAATTAATTATTGCGCTGTGATTTTACATCTTGCACGTTTTCCTTATATTATCACGTGTTATATTTTAATGCGTATAACGAAACTAAAGCATGCATATATTTCATTAGGTAAATAATATTAGTAATTAATTCATACCAATATAAAGAGGGACAATTTGTTTTATTACATGTAACATTTTAACTCTAAAACTATTTGCCCTTATCCCTTATGGAGGGTCGGCACAGTATGTGCTGCTCTTCCATACATCTCTATCAGCCGTCAAATCTAAAACCACTCCTTTCTTAAGCATATCCACTTTCACACAATCCATCCATACTTTATTCGGTCTTCTCCCTTTGTAGCCATCCACATTCATTCTTAACACTTTCTGGTTTATGTCCCCATCGTCTCGTCGCATAACATGTCCATACCACGCTTCCTTTTGCTTCTCAATTTCTCCACCACTAGCGCTTTCAAACTTCCTCTAATATACACATTCTTAATTTTTTCGTTTCTTGTCACACCAAACATCCATCTTAACATACGCATCTCAGCCACATGCAATCTCCTTTCATCCGCAACTTTGGATAAAAAAATCATTAAAAAGCAGTATTATCACGAATTATCTAAGGATATATTACTAGATTGTTTGTTCTACGCGGAATAATTCTCGTGAAAAGGCTATTATGTCCTATACGCGTAAATTTATTAAAAAAAAAACTGTAATATCTCATACATAAAAACAGCACATTCACAAAAGCTTTGTTATAGCTTCCCTTTAATTTTATAATGTACACAAAATTTTAAAATTAAATTTTCTATCTTATCAAAATTGTATGCACACATTTGCCAAGATATGCTAGATAATATTGGTGCGCAATAAATCTGAACGGTCAAGTGTCGGTAATACAACTGCACACTTCTGATATCATACGTAAATAGTTATGGGAAAATGTTGCAATACTATGATATACTATGGACAATGTATAGATGATAGAATATAGAGGACTCTTTGTGTATTAAAGAAGTGATTACAATGTAAATAATTGCTATGTCCCCTATATTTCAAACACAGTAATCTATACTCTATACTAATATTATACAGAGGAAAGATTTGTATTTTTATATGTATTGAAATAACTCAAAAACTACTGGGCCGATTTCAAAAATTCTTGCACCTTACACAATTTATCAGTCACTAACATAGGCTATGCATTTTAATTATTATTTAACATCACTGGCGAAGTCGCGAGTTACAGCTAGAAATGTGAAAGTTGGGATGGATGAGAGAGTTTGTAGCCTTAACGGCTGAACGGATTTCGATGAAATTCGGTACAGATGTAAAGTATGTTCTGAACGAATACATAGACTACTAACTATGTTTGTTTTTAATTCAGCGCGGACGGAGTCGCCAGCAAAATCTAGTACAACTATAACTAAACAGTAAAATGTAAATTAAAGTTATAAATACAACTTCGTACAACGGTACAATACTGACCTAAGTAAGCTGTCCGCGTAAACAGTAGAGGTACGCCTGGGATAAGATGATCACAGCCTTATGTGCTCTAAAAACCCAAGTTACGATTAAGTAAACAGAAATAAACACAATTCCAAGCCGCCAGGAAACCTAAGAAATGGCCGGCTTGAGGGTAACAGCTACTGTGCGGGATTTGGCCATTTCACAAGCGACAGCGGAGCGGGCTGCACGTAGGCACTTTAATGTTGAATAATATAACTAAATGTAAATCATTATTATTAAATTTATCTGTATAACTTTACTCACTTCTATAGTCAATCACACGATGGTTGACATACTTGACTTAACTTTTTTGTTGCTAAGCATAATTTTATGAAGAACATACAGGTCAATCAGTACAATGATGTGAAGGAATTATGGTCTATGCGCGGTAAAATCCACTTTATATTGAATTCGAACAACACGTTTTGTTTGTTTGTTTTACACAGAATCGTCAGTTTTCAGTTCTTCTTTTCTATACTTTTGTATACTAAAAAGATTAAAAGAAGGACCGCTTAATCACAGTTAATCTGGTCAAATCTATTTTAGAAGACGTCTTAACTATGATTAAATATTGTAATGTTAAGAATAATTTATTTCCAATATTAAAAAATATATTTTTTTTTCCAGATAAATTTAACTTGGACCACACATAATATACTATTGCGTAGTACAATATAGACGAGCGTACTCATATGAACTTTTGCAGGCGGGGAAAAGCAGAAGCGGTTCTACGACCGGTTTTTAGAATAGTGCACATCGACTCCGTACAAAGTTGTCGGAGGGCTCGCGAATCCTTGTCGATATTTCGTTGCCTTTAATATATCTTTATAACGATATGCTTTTGTGGATGCATTACTGGCGTTAAATGCTATAACTTTACCCACGTAAAATTAAAAAGAAATAAAAAAATATACTAACAGATAAATCACCTTTCTAACGGTTAAGAATTTTTAAAACCAGCCAGTAGTTTTCGACTTTTTTGAATACGTAAAAAAATAGAAATATTTGCTCTTTATTATATTAGTACAGAATACGGACTGGCTTTTATATTTTCTGTACCGTCTAATTTAATAAATGTACAGGGTTCTTATCGAATAATGATTTGTGTCTCTTATTGTCATCAGAATTTTTGATATTCAACTCAAATTACATAGATCCATTGTTAAAATAAATCCTAATTAATAAATACTATGAGATAAATCTATACTATTATAATAAAGCGTAAACACTTTGTTGCCTAAGATGTCAGCAATCACAGCACATTTTTGAATAATTCCCTTTTTAATAAAAAGCCCTACACTTGCGTCACACTTTAGGCTATATATTTTAATGCCATTAAACTTAGGAGCTAATTTTTTTTGATAAAAACTCCAATGTGGGAAAGAGACCATAAGTTGCTGCCAACATCAAGAAATCAAGGTTGTCATTATGTCATGTCATTTGACATTTGTTATTGATAATTTGACAAATGTAAACAATAAAATATTTTTTTTATAATTCCATGCGGATGAAGTCGCGGGCAAGAGCTCGTATTTTATAAAGGCTGTTGATGAGTTTTTATTCGTCTTACACGTATGTCAGTATTCAGTTTGAGGTTTCTTAGGTAAGTCCGGTCGTAGCAATTAACGCTAATTTATTGGCTAGCTTAGTGTAAATATCGTTTGTTTTTGCAAAGATAATTAGGAAACCGTTCGCTTTATGATGTATGGGTGGAAGCTAGCAGCCGTAGGCATGTTCTAATATCTGCCAAAGATTGATGTACCCAGTGTTTAAGGCAAGCAAATAGTTCAACATCCCGCAACTTAAGGAGTGAACATTAGCGTAGGTTAAAAAGAAGAGTAATCATGAATATAATGAGATAATAATCACCTCAGTCATTAAGTAATTTTAGTTTAAGTTGAAAATCGCATACTTGAGTATGTTCCTGAATGTACTAGGGATAGCTTTTTAATTTTTGTTTCGTTTATTGTTCAATTGTTATTTTCAGAATTATGTCTGGATTACTTCTTTTAGGAATTTTATCCAAGCTATACTTGTAAAGTTATTAAATTAATCCTTTTTATGGTATAAAAATCTTGGACACTGTTTCAACTTACTTTTGCTTAAACATACGTTAAAAATTTTATACCATCATTCCATATATTTAACTAAACAGTGTTTTTTTAATAACTTTACTTTACATATTACTAGTTTTAGCTCGCGACTTCGTCTGCGTGGAATTAAAAAAAAAACAAGTAAGTAGCCTATGTCTCCTTCCAGACTATCATCTACATCTATGCCAAATTTCATCGAAATCCGTGCAACCGTTTAGGCTACAAACCCTAACAAACATCCATTCATCTAAACTTTTGCATTTGTAATATTGGTATGACTGTATCGCGTCTTTTATTATTTCTCAACTTCAAAATAAATTCTTCGTTAGATGGTTTAAAACAATCTAACGGACCACTTACTGGTATACTAAAGATTTATTTCTATATTTGTTATGTGAATTTGCATTTCAGGCTTCATTCTTTGATTCCTTCGTATACTAAAGAGAATTACTAATCTCCCTTAAAATTATTCTCAATGCACAAAGTACATAGTTATTTTAATTAGTTATACATAAATGGTGATCGCTAAATATCTGCTGTGAAGCTGAGTTATGCTTTGACAAATTTATCTATGCTTACAACGAGTAGCAAAATAGTCTTTACTGCGTGGTCATAGATGTTAGTTTTCAATTCTTCATTAGAAGTTTATGATTTGTTAAACTTTCGCAACATACTTGTCTACATTCAGTTCTAGTATTATTGATTCATTTAGACCATTGTATTCTAATTTCGATCAACTCTTTGTCCTTTACGTTAAAGGGTTTTGTTTTGTTGTGATCGAATTGTCTTTTGATACTTTGGTGACTAGATATTAGATCATTGACCATTATCACTATCGAATTTTGCTTCTATATTTCCCCAACTAATATTTATAACCGTGTTGTTCTTTAGTTAATTGTAAAGTTGTAAGATTCTGAAAATTATATCCTTGTAACTCACTTCTAAAATGACATCATTTGAAATTTGACTATACTCCTATTTTGGATACCATATGGCAACAAATTAATAAGCCACCTGAATTCACCGAAATAATGAATCGGCAAAAGCCCATAGACATCCGCAATTGCAAATGTTTTGCCTACCTATTGGTGGCGTTGGTGGACACAAAGTGAATATAACTCATTCCTATTCGTCCACTCCTCCGATAAATCCATTTCCGCTTTCCATTATTACCCCATAAGAAAAATAAAGTAAAAGGGGACTAAAATGAGGCCTCCAGCAGGCACACTCCTCGGACTTCAATGTTTCTACTTCACTTATGGACGTGTAATGATTTTTGCCAACTGTCAAAAATGACATCAAAATCTATGATCAGGTTTATATTAAATCATATTGAGTTTACTAAATTAATTACCAATTACTATTGAGTTTTACGTAAGAACAAGTTGCGAACAAAATTTTACTTAATCAGCAAAATTGCGTAGGATTTATTTAAAGGAATAATTTAACAGTCGTTCATCGAACTATTATCGGTTTAACATTAATCAAATTTGAATGGAACGTCATAAAGCGGTGGTTAAATAATTAATATACTTTGATGAATGATAAGACTGGACCCGATTCATTGTTTTGATTTTAATGGTGACGACGTAACGTAGAAGTTAGATACATATTATGCTAGCGAATAAATCATCAATTTACGAATTGCATCTCTTGTAGAGTCTCTTAAGCATTGGTGCTTTAAAGGTATCAGCACTTGATTTGTAATCTACAGGTCCTGGATTCGAATCACGCCGTACCAATGTAATTTTCGATTTTCATATGTACTTTATGAACTTTGCCAGTGTGGTTGACTATGACCTAGTCACCCCCTTACTTAGTGTATGCTCCGAGCTCCCTCAGTGGGGACGTATAGTGAGCTGGTGATGATGATGATGATGATGATGATATGTACTTTACCCAAGGCTTTTATGGTGTAGGATAACATTGAGATGCCTACACATATCGGAGAAGAAATATAATGATATGGGTGAAGTCAACCAACCCGAAGTTGACCAGCGTGGTTGCCTATGATCTAGTCTCTAAAAAAAACTTTGAGTAGGCTCCAAGGGCACTGAGAGGCAATGGGGACGTATAATGCTAGCTGGTGATGATTATGGTGACACTTTTATAACGAAAATACATAAGTTAACACATTAAAACTCAGTTACTACTTTATAATCTATCGTGTATTTGAACCTGTAATCTAAATTTAATAAAATCAAACTAAAGCAAATTAAACAGCACCGTCGAAAGTTGTTAGATACGGAATAACATAAGACCTGCAAAATGAACCGGACTCGATCTCCCACGCGTGATCCGTGGGCGACCACCTTGCGTCCTAGACTCCTGTTATAAATATTCTCGACTAATAAACTAAAATCAAATTAATCCACTGTTTTAAATATTGGAAATATGTTAAAGTCAAGCCTACAGACGCTCAGTTTAATCTGAACAGTCGGATCGTTCTGATAACACTGAGCGTGTGTATAAGGCTTTATAGATTACGCAAAATTATAAACTATTTTTAGTTGATTTCAGCTGTACCATAGAGTCCACAAAATTCTTCATCTTATTTACAGCAGCGTTGTTGGTATTTGTACCAATTTTAAATATATGACACTTCTAAAGTCAGACAAATATGTTACTGTTTTGAGCTCCTTCATTTAAGATTTAATAATAAGATATAAGATAACTAAACTATCACACGACTGTTTAGTCACTCTTTGATTCCTAAGAGATTATGTTTTTTTTTTTTATAACATAAGGTGGCAAACGAGCAAGCGGCCACCTGAAACCGCCAAAATGGCGAAGCGACCGCTGCCCATCCGCAATTGCAGATGCATTGCTTACCCTTATACGACGGAGGAGGAGACGCACATAAAGAGGATATTTCCCCTTCCTATGCATCTCATCCACCGTCAAATCCACTTCCTCTTCCCAACCTCTCCTTATAAGAAAAGTGGTAAAGAGCAAGGGACTTAAATTAATATGAAGGTGCGCACACTACTTGATTTTTAGTTATGGAATTAAACAGTTGAATAGACTATCAAACAATCGACAATCGCACAACAATTGTGCGATAGTTTAGTCAGGTATGCGTCGCTCTAAAATTATACCTCTTGTTACAGCTAATTATTTTAGCAACAACAGATGCCAAAGACCGTAATTACCTGAACCGGTTAATACATCTTAGTTATGTATTTCTTAGAAAAATTATTCACAATCCGTAGCCGAGTTCTTGACCCACAAACGAACGTTCACGCAAGCTTGTAGGAAACTATTATAACAATACTGGTTGGTTTTCCTGCTATACTTTAGTTATGTTTTGATTGATCTAATAATGACCGGTTTCCCAGCTTCTTTTAACCATTCATTAGTGTTATTGGTTCGATAACTTCGTGATGTTTTCGTACGGAACTTGAGTTTTACTTTATTGAAAGTGAACCTAACAGTAATAAAGCACTGATTAAAGAAATTGGAAACTGCAGCAACTTAGCATGTTCACTTATTTATATTATAATAAAGCGTAAACACACACTACTTTGTTGCCTAAGATGTCAGCAATTACAGCATATTTTTTAATAATTCTTTTATTAATAAAAAGCCCTTCTCTTACGTCACGCTTTAAGCTATATATTTTCACGCCATTAAACTTAGGGGGTAAATATTTTGGATAAAAACCCTAACGTGGGAACGACACCATAAGTTGCTGCCAACATCAAGGAAGCAAGGTTGTGGTCATGTCATGTCATTTTAACATTTGTAATTGATAATTCGACAAATGTAAACAATGAAATAAAATTTTCATAATTTCATGCGGATGAAGTCGCAAAGGATGAGCTAGTACGATATAAATTGTCTATGTGTTGGACATTGGATTAGTGAGGACCTTCTATAATATTCATTACCTTAACGACCGTTAACTGTTATCTATCATTCGATTTTCGCATTAATAGTACTCGTCACACGATGTCCAAGTCACGACGCGTAACGGTGCACATTGCTATGCTAAAACGAAGCCTAGTTCTAACCTAAAACACGGCCTAGGCACCGACGTGTCCAGGTTCCCTATTGTGATATTACGAATAGCTGATTAAGTCACGAACTATGGGAAAACTGCTGGATATTGTTGGACATTCCGTCTATGTGTAAATTGTAATGTGCTATTGTTGTAGGTGCGTCTAACAGTCGACTTCGAAATGTCCGTTGATTATTCTCACGCCTAGCCCTTTCTTATTGTTCTGTTATCTTTCTAATATCATTAAACTTTCAAGCGAGACGATCACTCGATGTTACAAGCATGAGCAGAATACCCAGAAACAGCGTTGTTGCAGCAAGTTGGAGCGACAATAAAGAGCGCCAGAAATGAGACGCCTTTCTCGTATGGGCTTGTATTTCAATTAGAGGACGCCGTAAAAATATCGCCCAAGGCGTATGTAATATTAATCGGCCGTTAAAATTTCTACCAAAGCTATGAGAAATCACAGTTACCATAGAGTGGCGATACTTCCACTCTTAAACTGAGTACAATGTTTTAGTCAAACGTCATAAGATTTTGAGATAATTCTGGACTGGATAATTTGACATGTATTGAATTGAATCGAATGTTCCAATATGACTTACGGTTGTACAAGCTTTCGCCCGGGATTCCATCAGCGTGGAATTAAAAAAAGAAAAGCAAGTAACCTCTTTTCTTCCAGATCTGCCAAATTTCATGGAGATTTGTTCAGTAATTTAGACTACAAACTTTAACAAACATCCATCTAAACTTTCGCATTCATTTGACGTGTTGTTCGATAACTGTTGCACTATTTTAGACATACTTGTGCATAGTAATTGGAACGGATGTGTGACGAGCAGTAATGTTATTACTTCTCCGATCTTCCTAATCGGAGTCATTACGCGCGAGTGGATGCTCAAGCGCATGTATCATTACATCAAATTGATAAATAATTGAACATACGTACGGTATGGCGTTACACAACTAAATTTTGAGGTTATATTTCACATATATATTGCTTTATCTGTAAATAGGACAAAGGAAAGGAAAGAACATACTACAAATAAAATTCGACATGTTACATACAGTCATATTTTATGCAAATACCTAATTATGTAGTTGAGAAGTCAATAAAAATGTGAACCCTTTACTAAATATGTATGATGGAACGTAATAGAATTGTTGCATTATACTTTATATGGTAATAACATTTTAAACGCCATCATTGTTATCAATAGTTATTTTAACACAAGCGGACGTTTTATCTCGCGCGGTGTCGGCTTGCCGAAGCCATCACCAAACAGTGAGCCCACAGACAAAACCTGGCGTTCCTCCGCCGGCTAATTACTCACAAATTGAACGTTTACATCCAACTTAGCGATTGGTCCAAGTTATAAGCGGAAACACCTTTAAATACGGTGGACAGTACCATCATACATAAGAATGCACTCGCAAAACTAAAATGATTCAATTTTTTTTATAAACAATAAACGATTTATTTCATGTTTAACTATAATTTGGCTTTTACTTATGAAAGTTTTACAATAATTGTAGATGGCATATTAATTCAAACTTAATTTAGTTCGATAGAAGATTTAACGCTTATTAAAGGAATTTTTTTTTGCATTATCAGATAAGAAATCCTGATTATTTTGTAGAATATTTCCCCTGTTTTTTCTCTTGGACTTCCTAAAGCATTTCATCCAAAACCGCTAAATACTTGTACCAAACCAGTGTTGCTGTTAAAACAGACGGTCTCTTTGATGGCCACCCTTGAAATTTGACACCGTTTGGTAAACTGTCTGAACTTCAAACGCGATAGCGTAACGGTTCACTTCTAAATATAGACATTGTGAAAATGTCTAATGTTTCTTTGTATATGTAATGAAGACGAAAGAATAAATCAAATGGATTTTAACCCATTCGATTTAGTCATTTTACACATGACATGAGATGACAAACCTTGGCAATCTTGATTCCTTGATGTTGGGAGCAAATTATGGTCTTATTCTCACATTAGACTTTTTATCCCAAAATATTTACCCCCTAAGTTTAATAGCGTGAAAATTTATAGCCTAAAGCGTGACGTAAGTATAGGGCTTTTTATTAAAAAAAGAATTATTCAAAAATATGCTGTAATTGCTGACATTTTAGGCAACAAAGAAGTGTGTGTTTACGCTTTATAATAGTATAGATTATTATTCATCATAAACTTTTGTTTACGTAATGCAAGTCAACAATTTACATAAACCCTTTGTTATTTCAGCTTATTATTTTTCTATTTAGTTTGACGGAGTAAAGGTTCGCGTAGCCCTTGACACGGCGTAGATCTGTATAATTGGCGCAGGTGCGCCGCGCCAACAGACAGATTGGCTTTGCAAAGCCTTCCGAGGTTAGATGCCGTCTAAACAACTAAATTAACTGCAGTTTACTACTGCGTCGAATAAATGCTAATTTTACTAGTTTTATGACGCTTAATTTAAATGATTTACATTACGTTTTAAATTACTAATGTCTAGTTAATCTTGTAATTATACTAACCCCATATTTCGTACGAGCAATATAGAAGAGTGAAGAAGACATCGACGATAATTCTCATAATAGTAATTCCAACACAAATATCTGACGATCACTCTATCGATACCAAAAAAGGGTGGCATTCGATAGAATGATCTTCAAAAGATACTTTGTCTTAAAAACTTACTTACTTACTGCGTTAGCGCAGCAGCCCGAAGACGGTCTTGGCCTCCGACACGAGAGAGCACTTATGAACTTAATTTACTAAAATTTATGGTCACCCTCACGTATGAAAAGAGTCCTGGAATCTTCAAATCCACTGGTGTTTAGATCCTATCTTGCCTGGATCTGGCCTAAACCTTCGATCCAAAAATAATAGATTTAGTTTTGAATATAATAGCTTGAGAGTAAATATTGAATGCTATTATATGGAATGATATTACTAATGACATATGTTTATACAAAAGCGTCATGGTTTACCTTAGTAATAAAATTAAAAAAATTAAAGCACTGATATAAATTTTTTTTACAACTTAACGACCCACGTAATCTCACCGCTGTAAGTTATTTCAAGTTACACTACTGTAGCCCCCCTGTTTCATTTACATGCATATTTGTATGTAAAGTTTTAAAAAAATTAAGCATACATCAGTGATAATCAAAGTGATGCAATGAACCCCCTAAGGTCCAAAGGAGTGCTGCCAGATTTGCACGATGACAGAATGAAGTTTCGAGTTCAAAGATTAAAGAAGAAATTTTTAAGTAGAGGGGTTTATCGAAAACATTAAAATATTATAAGAGCGCGCTTGACGCTTGACGCTTGACTAAACTATCCCACAGAGTCTAGTTGCGCTTTGACTCCTATGAGCTTAGATGGGGGTACGCATACTACTCCATTTTTAGTTGTGCAATTAAACAGTTGAATAACCTGCAAAACAATCGACAATCGCACAACAGTTTTAAGATAGTTAAGTCATGTATGCCCCCTCTAAAGAAGGGGTCTTTGTGACAAAAGTTTGGGAACCTCTTGCACACACGAACCGTGCCAGATGCGGACGAATTCCGATATGTTTTACGACAAGTCCACGCCTCGGTATGAACACGTGCCCGTCGGTCGTGCGTGCATTATACACAATGTAAATAAATATGGCATTAAAGTTTTCTCGTCGCTCACAGTGTAAACACACCCTTACCTTGCATTCGGAGGCTAGGGGTACCGTTAAAAACATTGTCAATCAGAATTCTTAAATCCTGATCCTTTATTACCTTTAAAAATTAGTGTATCGATGGAAATCCATTTGTCTTTATTTTCTACATTTATTACTATAGCAAAGGAAAGCTTAGTGACATCTAGATTTGAACAAAAGCAAAGATTTAATTAATTATCGCAATTCAAAAGCTATAAAATGAATAGACAATATCATATTGCTATATAAAAAATATATTAAAACTGTAATAAACGTACGATTAAATTTAAAAAAAATGTACAGAACCCCACACTAAACAACAGGGTCGTACTCTTCGGAAGTTTTTTTTTCAACGACAACTCCGTGTGTGGTACACTTTGATGTTACTAGTGTTTATATTGTCTATTTTACCTTAAAATAAAATTATTTACATCTGTTCCGATCTCTCTCCCTTTCTAAAATACGTTCGCAGTTATAAACAGAAGTTTTTTACTGTTTGTAATGAGTATACTATTGTTGGGGTTGTGTTGACATGAAACACTACGTTAAATATCTAACATATTGATACCCACAGTTGACTAATAGTTTCTTAAGTAGTCCTACAATATCTGATACTAAAAATACTAAGGGATTTGTCATAGTAAATTAACCATGAATATGGCTCTTAATTTGTATAAAAGTTCATTAAGTGTATACCAATTGAACATTTATTTGAATGTTTACAGTGGTAGTGCCCGCTTTAACATCTTAGCACGAATGGGCCGGCTCGCCCGGTGTAATACCACGACCACACAGAAGACAGGCGTGAAATGGAAGCAATTCCGTGTTTCGTCTGATGTGAGTGTGGTGCCGGAGGCCTAATTTATGTCCCTTTCTCTTTACCACCCTTTTCTTATAAAGAGAGGTTGGGAAGAGGAAGTGGATTTGACGGTGGAGGAGATGCATAGGAAGGGGAAAAATCCTCTTTATGTGCGTCTCCTCCTCCGTCGGATAAGGGTAGGCAACGCATCTGCAATTGCGGATGTCTATGGGCAGCGGTCGCTTCGCCATTTTGGCGATTTCAGGTGGCCGCTTGCTCGTTTGCCACCTTATGTTATAAAAAAAAAAAAAAAATTAAAAAAATATGTTTGCAAATTATACTGAACCCAATATGAATAAAAGCGTAGTGAATTAAAAGCTTATTGTATTAACAACTAGCTGTTCCCGTGCGGCTTCATCCGCGTGCAATGATAAAAAATATTTTATTGTTTACATTTGTCAAATTATCAATGTCAAAATGTCATGACATGACAAACCTTGGCAATCTTACTTTCTTGATGTTGGCAGCAACTTATGGTCAGTCTCCCACATTATGGTTTTTATCCAAAATATTTACTCCCTAAGTTTAATGGCGTGAAAATATATAGCCCAATGCGTGACTTAAGTGTAGGGCTTTTTATTAAAAAAGAGATTTTCAAAATGCTGTTATTGTTGACTAATAGGCAACAAAGAAGTGTGTGTTTACGCTTTATTTATTATTATATATTTTAACACGTGAGTTATATTTCACAATAACACGATACTACGAATCTTAAATCTTGTCACAGATAAATTAATCTATGTCAAACGACTCTATCTATACAGTTAAAGCACCAACAGCCTAATAGTTTACGGTACTGATAGTCGATTTAGGGGTTTAGTTAGATGGATTCAAATTTGGCAGTTTGATTATTGCCGTGAACCATGTTAAACTTACCTGGAATGGGTAGAAGAAATTATCGTAAACGAACTGTTGCCCGCGACTTCGCACGCGTAGTATTTGAAAACATACAAACTATAGAAATTACAAAAAGCTTCGTATTCCTTGGGAACCGGACATTTCTCGGAGATGAAGCTTATCCCATGTGTACTCCAGACTTTGTTTTATATCTGTGCCAAATTTTAATAAGATATGTTGAACCGTTGCAGAATGATCGAGTAAACATTAAAAAACTAAATTAATGAATTCCACGGGAACCGTAACTATTCCTGGGATAAAAAGTAGCCTATGTGTTCTTCCAGACTATGCTCTAAACCTGTGCCAAATTTCATGGAGATCCGTTCAGCCGTTTAGGCTACAAACGCTAACAAACATCCATCCATCCATCTATCCATCCATCCATCTATCCATCCATCCATCTATCCATCCATCCATCTAAACTTTCGCATTTATAATATTAGTAAGATAAAGATAAAACTGCTAACTTGTTTTTTTTTTTGTTATGTCTGATTGTGTTGTAATGTTGCTTAGGATTAAATGTTGTTTTAATTTATCTTTATTTTCAATTTTTTCTTTAAAAGAATATTTTCTTATGAATAATACAAAGTTTAATAAAAATAATAGTGCACTATATGTATAAGGTAATTATGGAATTTAAAGAAAATAATGTAACGATCAAATAAACAAACTTACATAAAACTACAGTCATAAACTTGACAAGCTTTGGATTCTCGAATAACGCCAGATTGCAGAATTAATAACACAATAGCCTTTGTTGTAGAAGACAGTGGTTCTCAAAGTGTTGCATAAATTTTGTAATCTTACTAATAATATAAATGCGAACCTTTGTATGGATTCTTCTTAGAGTTGAGCCTACACTGCGGATGTCGATGAATTGATATATGCAGAGAACAGTCTGGAAGAACACATAGACACGTAGACGAAATTAAGGGCAAAAATTAGTTTAACTAAAAAAATGAATGAAATTTCTAATATACAATGTTTTAGAAACCTATCCTTAAACGTTTCATGTAAAAGAAATTGAGATCGCAGCCGTAAAATTATTAAACTTTTAGTACCACTGACCATTGACTTGACTCCGCTAATCGCAAAGCAACGTTCACCACGTCAGCCTTGCCGGAGTTTATTCGGTTCTAGTATTTATAGTGTCAGTTTCACTTACTATTTATTGCATTTTGTATAATTGATTATACTTATTTGGTTACTGCTTACACCGGTTTGAATAAAGCATATTACTATCTACTCACTTCTATTTATTTATTTAAATTGTAGCGTACAGCTAAATTCTCTTATTTTAAATGATATTCAAAATATGATATGAAAAAGACATTTTTATTGTTTAAAATCTAATTTATATCGTACCGCAGTCCATATTAATTCAAAATTATACTATCAACTATATACTATATATCATACTAAAGGCAGAAATACACGTGTCAGGTTCGGCCCTCTCGGGCGCCCTTGAATCGGAATGCTAAACGCGTATTGAGTGACAGCCCAAGCCGAGGTCCCCTCTCGGGGACCCTTGTGCCACCTCAAGCCCGGTGAATCTGTAAATGCCTCTTCAAGGCAAACAGTGACAAATCAGTCACAAAAAAAAAAAAAAGTGTCAGTGAAATTAGGTAGCGTTTGGCATGTCAATAAAATGTCAACGAGATAATATGAGACGTGTCAATTGGCATCACTAAATCAAACATTATGCTCGGTGTAACCCAGCTTAATATCAATAAAATGACGACAATTTGTATATCCATGTAACCGGTAAAGATACAATATTACTACAAGAATTACATTAATTGCACCACGACAAACAATTATCATAATAATAATCAGTTTACGCGATATTTTAATATTACACAGTACACCTCTGGTAGTATTCCACGGTGTGACACGCGGCCACTGTGTCGAATGCTAATAACACCATGCGCTTTGACTTCTTAACTAGTGATGTGATGCATTTAAATTATCGACTTATCGATATTGAAATAACTAGTTAATTAAAAAAAAGTAGACGAAAATGCTTCAGTCCTAATATACTAACAATCCAATGACGATTCAAACTTCAACAACAACTTCTGTTAGTTACATGAAGTTGCAAACAGACAGATATATGCCCGATTTCAATTTAATTGAAGACGAGTTTGCCTTTGTGTCGCATTTTTAATTAAAACAAGTGAAAGTTTTAATTCAGTATTCGCGAATATTTGGCAAAAAAAAATGTAAACAAAGAACCCGTACGAAACAATTTCGTCGAAGCAACTTCACAAAAGGAAGCTTGCGATATAGTGAAAGTGGACGCAACGAGTTCGCTTAATTTATTCATGGAAATCATTATCAGCGATAAAATTACAGGAGCCAACGTTCGATATGATGTTTCATTTAATTCAAGGACATTGTATTAATCCGAATTAAAAATATTTTAACCATTCTTTTATGTGTGTGTGATAGAGAGAATTTTGTGTACTGTTTTGATTTTTTTTGTTTAGCAATGTATTGTGTGTTTATCGATATGATAACATCACTAAAACCCGTTCTCACGCACTACGCACTTGAAATAGAAAAGTTATCGATAAACATGTTGTAAAAACACATAGAATCACCAATTACCATGATGAGTGTAGGAAAATTATTGCCCTCGGACCTATCTACCTCATTCTGTCTCTTTTTATTTTGAATTAAGTCATACGAGCGAAAGGGATAGATGGCTTAAATGACAGGTTCAGGTGTAATTGAACAAGTTCTTTTTGTTTTGAATGTTATCGTCGCCTTCCAGGTAGCTAAGATTGTTTTCATTTAAGATAACTGTAAATATATTTATTTTAATACTTTGAAATAAAATCCTATAGACTTATTTTAAGCAACACAACTTATACCCCAAAAAGGTAGGCAGAGTCCATGGACTACTCTTTGACGTAGTTCTGGCGTAGGCGCCTTAACTGAACTCAAAAAAATACTAGCAATTATTGTATGTTAAAAAGCGTATTTTATAAGTTTTATTTTAAATTACACTCGTTCTATCAAAGAAAATCAATAGTAAATACATGAGAATTAAAATATTCCCACAGGTATAAAAATAAATCAATAAAATCTCATTACATCCTAAATTTAAACCACAATCATCTAAACGAATTCTTATAACATCTTAATACAAGACATTCAAAACTAAACTCTAATTCCTAAGCCAATGAGCCCTTAATAGCTTGGACTGAGAATGGTTTTATCCAAAATGTAACAAGGAAAACTAATAATACAACACTCGAGGGTCGTTGTTATGCATTACGTAGTCAAGATGTTGTATTAGATTTAGAAGTACTCCATATTGAAGTTTATTTCAAGTATCAACAAAATATTCCCATGTCGCTCAAAATAAACTAAGTTGGTTATGTTAATACTTGTTAAGTTATACTTAATTGTTGTTTAATTATTGTAATTTGATTAGCCATCAATCATCTTCATTGTGAAATTTAATTAAGTTTTTTTTTTTTAATTTGTTAAAATTCTTTTTTTTTGTTATACAATGCTTAGTTTTTATGAAGTTATTTACTATACTTAATTGAAAAGTGTTTAATTATCGGCGTTTGAATATTTCATAATTAAATAGAAACAGTTTTTCTAACGCCTATTCTTGACAACAATCCTTGACATTTTATCCTTATTTTTTAAGCCTGGATGGATTAGTGTTGATCCTCGAAGCTTAAAAATAATGAGATGTCACCGTTAGTCTTGGGAGTTTTGGAATTGTATTTTAAAAGAGAAGGGGGCATACCGACAGTTAAAACACCGAGGTGATCAACGCCCATGAACATCCATAATACCAGAAGGCATAAAAATTAATTAGACCCTAACTTTTTAGTCCTTTATTATATTTTCTAAGGAATAAACGAAAACAGGACTTTTAGTAAAGATATAGGTGACGAGCTTTCGCCCCGACTCTATCAGCGTGGAATTAAAATCAAAAGTTAGTTGTGTATCTGTTTTTCCAGATTATCCTCTAATTCTATGACAAACATCAAGATCCGTGCAGCAATTTAGGCTACAAACTCTAACACAGCCATCTATAAACTTTCGCATTTATAATATTAGTAACTAAGATTAGCATTTTGTTTGAAATCTCTCATTCTTACGTGTAAATTGTTCAATTATTATATCGAGTAATAAATCATTCGTTTCATTTCGCTTCTCTCCATTGCCTCTAAGTGTCCTGAAGGATAAACAAGTGAGCGGTATAATGTAAGCTACGATCCAATTCAGTTTAAGCTGTATGGACACTGGTTATCTTTTTTGCAAGTCATAATATATAGAAACACAAGCCAGTAGAATGTTCATGAGATCATATGAGACGAGATGTCTTGTCTAGCTTCCTTTCTGCAACTCAACTTATATTCTCTTAACAAAATCAATGTCATAATAGCTATCTTGCATGCCAGTTATCGTTGACATATCTACAAATAAAGCAAGTGTTACAGCTACTAGCTATTCCCGCCCTAAGTGTAATCCAGTCTAGTGAACTCAACAAAATAATATGCAGCAAATTTTAATGTCCAATTCTAAAATATATGATAACAGTAATAAACTGCCTCCATTTTATCATCGTAACCTTTGTAATGAATACAAATTTTTAACCCAATTTACATAGCCTAAAACGTGATCACAGTCAAGCTCAGTCTGCGACCAGCTTAAGGCGTGTCGTTAGTTTTTATGTTACGACAGCTATTGAGCTAAATTGACATCTATATGAGTGAAGTTGGCAGCTTGCAAGGAGCCCAAGTCCACTGATAGACTAGAAACTTCTTTTTAAACTTCATTAATTTCTAAATTGTCCATGGTTAAGGCGATAACGTCAGGTCGTTGGATCTTAACGATATCGTCAGTGTTCGGAGTAGAATTTTTAATGTATTTTTCACTTTTGCTCGGATTTCTTATAACAAAGGTTATATCTGATGGTTGGAAATAGAAAGATATAGTTTTGTATTTACTTAAATTTTATTACAATCTGTGTAATCATTCAAAATTAAAACTATACTAAGCTCTCGCAAAACTGTTTAGTTTCGCTTTGATTCCTATGAGCTTGTATGGATGTGCGCACACTACTCGATTTTTAGTTGTGTAACTAAACACTTGGATTTGCTGAGAAACAATCGACAATCGCACAACTGTTGTGCGATAGTTTATTGGTTGGTTTAATGGTTTGGGTCCGCTCTAAATCATACTAATCAGACTATCATACTAATATTATAAAAGCGAAAGTTTAGAAGGATGGATGGATAAATGGATGGATGTTTGTTAGAGTTTGTAGTTTAAACAGCTGAACGGATTTCGATAAAAATTTGGCAAAGACATAGAGGATAGTCTGAAAGAACACATAGGCTACTCACTTTTTTTTTAATTCCACGCGGACGGAGTCGCGGGCGAAAGCTAGAACATCATAAGAAAATATTCACAAGACGGTTATTTAAAAGAAGCGATATATAATCATGGATCATAAAACCATTTCGAAATAACCAAAACTAAACATATATCGTTCTAACAATAAATCTAACAACACTGATCTAGTCTTAACTCAAATTGCCTTTCAACAAAATACCCTTAAGCGTAATTATACCCAAATTTATTGACTGTCTCGGTAGCCTCTTCGACTTCCTAAAAAACTCTTTGTAAAAAAAACAAGACCATTAATATCCGACGCCGGGTTTGTAGGAGCATTTTGTCTTCTGACTTATTTGGGTGTAGGATCATCCAAATGAGGGTGCCTTTGTCCCCACATAATTAATATTCGCTTAAGCTCTGCTTCTTTTCAGTCTGTATTATGTTTTTTTTTCGTTACACTATTTCTGATGTCAACTGTATTCATTATAGTAATATTCTGCTTTTGAATTATGGATTAAGATTAGTTATGACGAAATGACTAATATGCGTCTTATTTGTGTTTTAATTTGATGAAAGATTTCAAGTATTACGATTAATATAACTTGCTCTTGTCCCTACAGAGGGTCGGCACAATATGTGCTGCTTTATACACCTATCAGCCGTCATCTGAATTCACTCCCTTAACAAGCATATCAATTTTTTTTAAATCTATCTACACTTTCTTTGGTCTTCCTCTGCCTTTGTAACCGTCTAAATTAACACTAAATACTATCTTACTTCAAACTTACTATACAAGAGTTTAATTAGAATAACATAGAGATAACAACAGTCAAATCATAATAACACAAAAGAGTCTTATTCTTTGACAGTTATAAAAACAAAAGAACCAAATATTTTTTCCAGAAATTTGATATCTAAATAATTCCCATCAAAATTTTAAAATACACACAATGAGATAAATTAAGAAGAGACTAACATCGATTGTCAATACAAAAGTAGAGGACTATTTAAAGAAAGACGTGGAACACCCCAAAATCGTAGTTTAAGAATGACAAAAAATGTGTAACCTCTTGATAAATGGTCCGTCACTAGACAATGTGACAGGAGCATTGATTTCCGACATTTTAATTTCAGGTTAAATGGCAGTCCCCTAACGAAGTATTTCTGTAGTAACATTCGGAATTGCTTTTAGACAGGCCGGAGTGGAAAATGCGTGGAATTTGTTTTGTGCGATAGTTTGACGTGACGTGTCGCCTTCGATACTGAGATATACCAAAATAAAACATGTTTTTTTTAGTTTCCTTAAATTTTGAAGTTAGCCGAAACAGTTTGAAGAGTGGACAGTGGATGTGGCGATGGAGGAGACGCATAGGAAGGGGAATATCATCTTTATGTGCATCTCCTTCTTCGTCGGCAACTCTTCTGCAATTTCGGTTGTCTGTGGGCAGCGGTCGGTTTAGTAAAATAGATGTCTTTAGTATTTTTAACATTTGAATCATTGCTCTAATAATAACGTACTTCTGAGCAAGAACGTACTAATCCATGGATGTTATCATCACTTGATATTTTTTTGGTTTATCATATCTTGCATTTTCTTCAATTCAAACTAGTCCGTCTTCAGTTTGCAATAGAGTTTAAAATGCTTTAATTCGTACAATATTGTGGTTTTGAATGAAAACAGTATCTAATTCAGTCTAAATAAGACCGGGAATTGCATTCTATTCCTTGTCCGTTTTAGTCGACGCCGCTGAGTCTAGAGTGTCCGGTTATTTCTGTAGTGTATGGTGACACATACATTTACTCAGCTGGTGTTTGTGATTTGTAATAAAGGAATTCTAAGGATAAAGAAGTATTTACTGAAGTAATTAACAAGAATTACTTTACTGTAGATCTACCGAAAATTCAATACATAACCTTTCTAAAGCCTTTGTATACTAGTCTATATTAATGTTATAGAGAGGACTCAAAAACTACAGGTCCGAATTCAAAAATTGTTGCATTATTAAAAAGCTACATAACTACTGAGTAACATATATTCCACGCGGACGTAGTCGCGAGCAATATCTAGTCAATTATATTGATCAAACTTCGTGCCATCTCTTTCGTCTATCAAGTCTCGTATCTGTACTCAATCACTCGCATCTAAAGGACAAGGCATATATTAGTGACGTATTAGCATGACAAGCAGTACCTAAACAGTCGTGACCTGTTGCAAATTAAGCGTCGACCAGTCTCGTGCGCATCGTAAGTTTACGCACTTGTACAAAAACTGGCAGACCGCATGGTGCCATATTATGTTTGCCAGAAACACATGCAAAAAACGAGGACAAATGTGACACGTGCACATAGATAAGTTGGATCGCAAATTGGTTTTACAAGATGTTAAGTTTTAGTAAATTTGGTAACAAAATGTTGAAGATCACTTTTATTATGAAGCGAACTTCAAAAGATAATGTTATAGACAATTTTAAATGTGAAAGTCAAGATAAAGTTTATTCAGAATTAAATGAAATCTTACATTTTCTGTATTTTATAAGGATAAGAAAGAAATCCGATAAAAGGAATAATATAACTATAGCACGTCCCAACTCTTATGAGAAAATTAGTGATGAATTTGTCAAAGGTAACAAAAGGAAAAAAAGAACAAAAAGTGAAATAATAGTCGTCCTAATTGCAGAAAGAGGACTATCCCAGCAAATGTTCGTACTTTGGGGACCCACTGTAACCAGACTCTTTGTTTAACGTTGCCTCACGTTCCGTTCCCAGAGGAACAATACCCTAGCCTTTTTGTCCCTGGGACCTTCACACGGCCTTCGCAAATATTATTAGCTAGATGGTGCAATTTTAACACTCCTTTTTGATTTAAACTTGCGATACTGTAGTTTGTGTGTTACTTTTTTCTGTCGATATGTTTCTTTACATTTAGACAGTGTTTACTAGCGGATTTTAAAACTTAAAATTATAATTTCCATTGGTAGGTAATAGACTACTGTTAAGTGATATTATTCATAAGATAAGTTTTACACATTGTTTTAGTATCGTGGTAAAATCTAATACATAAATCTTCAAGTGTTAGAAGACTACCTATTCATTTGGTTAAAATGTTGGTTTGTTACTTGTAATTCTAAATATACTTTCCTAAAAAGAAGATGTATAAAGTTTCTTATGCGCGTATAATATTCCCTATAGGGTTTGGCAAACCGTTTGTCCGGCGCAGACGGCGAGCTGACAACCGGTTCTTAGTGCGACGCGACCGCCGACCCATCCTCACTCGATGACCTTTTCATCTTGGACACACCCACGCTTAAGGGCACGACTGGAACTGGCTTCTTCTTTATTGTAACCATAACAATGTACCATATTGAGTTATACATTGATTAATGCTGTGGCTACTGGATATTCGATACAAAGAGATTAAAAATATGACCAAAATGCTTCTTACTTCAGCAATCATTTTTTGTTTTCATGTCCTAGTCTTGCTGATGATCATACCATGAACTAGCTGTTGTTGGAAGGTCTAGAAGGTAGCTAACATTAACATAGTCTCATTTGAAGTAATTTTATTATACCTATTGTCCATTTTTCGATCATTTACAGTATCCCCAGCAGCTATTATAAATGCAAAAGTTTAGATTTTAGATGGCTGGTTGGATGTTTGTTAGAGTAGTGTAAACTGCTGAACAAATCTCGTTCAGATTTGGCATAGATGTAGAGCAACATCTGGAAGAATACAAGTCTATTTCCTTTTGGTTTTTAATTACACACGGACGAAGTCTAGTAAAATTGTTTTCGTAGTAAAATATTTAAAATACTTATCGTATTATTTTAAAGCGTATAGCTCGTGTCAAGTAATGCCAAGGCTATAAAACTAAGTGATTTTCCAGTTTCCATTTTCAGTAAAAACAAGCTCAGACACATTCGTAGTGCATATGAGTACATCTTAATATTTCTATAAAGTCATAACTTCCAATTGATTGTAAACCAATATAGCATTTATTGATAGGGTATAAAATCTATTATCGTCTGGCAAATGAATGTATGTTACGGTGAACAATGGCAAGTTCGTAGGGCTATAGTAATCAAGGTCTACAAGTTTGCGTGTTGAATGTCAACATTTTGTACACATTCGTATATAAAAAAGATCATCAATAATGCATTATTGGCAATTCTGTTTTTTGCAATTTATAATTTTACAATTTAACTTAACTTGTAGTAAATTTTAAAACATTTTACGTAATATTCAACTACGATCAATTCAAATGTGAATTAAAACATGTAAATAAAACACCAAATTAAAGTCCCTTTCTCTTTACCATCCTTTTCTTGTAAGGAGAGGTGGGGGAGGGGAAGTGGATTTGACGGTGGAGGAGATGCATAGGAAGGGGAAATATCCTCTTTAGGTGCGTCTCCTCCTCCGTCGTATAAGGGTAGGCAACGCATCTGCAATTGCGAATGTCTATGGGCAGTGGTCGCTTCGCCATTTCGGCGGATTCTAGTGGCCGCTTGCTCGTTTGCCACCTTATGTTTAAAAAAAAACACAATTTGAATTAACAAAAATTGTATAGCTTTGTATCTCTTTGTTTGAATTTATTGATGTTAATAGTAATTGAGTGCAGGCGCCTTGTCCTCGTTTAAGTCTCAGCAACAATCAAATTCGGCGACCTGAGCTGCCTCATAATGTTTCTGTAGGGACACTAAAATTAACGGGACTTTGGCAAGCCTGCGCATTCGAGCATATCCAAGTTATAACCGCAAGCGTTTTTATATCAATATTGATTTTATGTAAAGACATTCTTAAAGTTAAAATAATCTAATACAACAACAACGGCAATAAAACAAAACTTTTTTTAACCGAAAACTTTTATATTCAAACTGAATCAATTTGAATTCAATTTTGCTGCTATTGCAGGACTTTTTTCACTAAAACTAACTTTTGAATTGTATCATTCGTTACAACTTTCTCTAACATGCTTGACTAAAAGCTCTCTTATGTCATTCGCATTGTATTCGTTACTACTTTGGTTGTAAAGTAATATTTTTTTTCGAATTGCTACAACTTATCACTTGGGCCAGCGGTCGTCCTCTAAACAGGCTTTGGAGGCGAGCCTTGTGTTTGTTTACTGTATATTTTTAGCGATATCTGCCTGAATTATGATCTTTCGAATTACTGTCGTGTCATTTAAACGATCTCATCTGATTGCTCGTATAAATTTTTAATGCATCTATAATTACATTTTGAAATAAAAAAATTAAAATCGATTTTGGATTCGATTCGAAAATGTTCCAAAATTAATCGATTTCGGAAAGTTTTTTACGAGCTCAGATGAACTCTTTAATTTATTATCTTTTGAGGGAAATAATCGTAAAAATTTTGGGGTTTGTTAACCTAAATATGAACATGCCTTTGGCAAAGTTTATCGCAATGTTTTAGACCTGAAAACTTCCTGAATACATAGTACATAGAAATTTAAAAAAATAAACGTGTTATAGCAATTTCATAAAAATCCCTTTAAATCTAAGCACTATTCTGGTCACAATGAACTTAGGATCGCACCTTGAATATATTTCATTGCCGTGCCCATGTAGGGGCAAGTCGTTGATATTTTGATCAAAACAAAACATTGTTTGACTTTCACATCAATATATCTGTCTCATTCGAATGCGGGGGCACGCTCGCGCCACCTATGGGTCGTAGGATGGTCCGATTGCAACGAAACGTGAAGAAAATGTTAAAATTAACCACAATAAAATGACCCATCGTTTCTAAATGTTACTATAAATCGTGAACCTTTTTAAATTTGTCGATGTACCTGTATATCCATTTCGTAAAGAACTACCGTCTTTTACGTAGCGACAAACAGATAGTGAATTGATAAACAAAAATATATAACAATTCAAAAACATCGACATTGACAAAATTCAAAGACATTAGGAAAAAAATGACTGGCGTATTTTCTCTTACTAAAACTTGCTTAGGAGCTCCTTTAGTGACTGATACTCTCTGAGTACGTAATAGAATATCGTACAAAAGCCATCTTTGGAGTCGAATATTACAAAGTACTAATTGTTTAAAGCATCAACAGAGGGCGCTGTAAATGGTTTTCAAAATGTGCTTATTACCTGTCTAATGGAACGAAACCCTTCAAATTACTGAAGCAAATAATTCATAGTATGAAGACGTGGTCTGGGAGAGAAAAGATATTTTTTAGGAATATGAAATATGAGACATTTTTATTCAATATAGTTTACAAGACAATGATTAATTTAAATACTGAAAAATACTTTTTAATTGTTCTTTCCGAAAAATTCTGTCTATAGTAGACTTAAGTTTGGTTGCTGAAGTTTCCATTTATTTTATATATCTAATGCCATATTGGTGTTAGGTCAAATTAAATTTCAACGGAGTAAAATTCAAATTACGTGGTAAGGAAACGCATTGATGTTATCGAACCAAAAACATTAACGAATGGTTAAAAGTAGCTGGGAAACCGGCCTTTAATCACTCATTTGTTTACAGAGTTGATATAACATTTGTCAAGTTGTCATCATTTAGCAGAATTCCTAAAGAACTCACAACTAACCTTGCAAGTAATTGAAATTGTAAACACAAGAAATTAAGTTTGTTGTTTCTAACATTGGCGCTAACAATAACAATTTTGTTCCACCATTCTATAACAAATCTCATTCAATTCTCGATCGTACTAACAAATAAATCAGTAGTTTATTTGCAAACCAATATTGCTAGCAAACATTATGAAAGCAATAACTCATCGGCGGTAACTCTTTGAAACAGATGCAAGAAAAGCAACGCTGTAAAATAGTAAACAAAACTGTTTACTATTTCTTGTTATTTCCAGTATCATAAACAGAGTTTCAGCGCTTTTATTTACAGTTCTTCGTTCTTATTCCTATTAGTATTAAGTTCAAATTGCTGTTTATATTTTAATCTTTGTCTTATTGAGAAATTATAGAGCTCGCGTTGACGTAGGTCGCGGACATCTGGAGCGTTCAGGGGTTAACAACTGTTTTCACGTTTCGTTTTATTATTACGAATGTCTTCGCCTCTACGTCTGGTCGTCAAGTTTTAACGCCTATTACAATTAAATGTTTGCTTCTGTTGTTTACTGTAGTAAAATAAAAAAATATCCCCTGTGTGTAAGGGAAAGAGAAGGTAACATCTTGATGAAGTCCTAATTACTGTTGTGTTTATCAACATTCGATTGAAAAACATATCTGTGTGATTTGTCAGAAAAATATTGTCTAACAGTGTTCTTAAGTATAGCTTACTAGCTTTTGCCCGCGACTCCGTCCGCGTAGAATTAAACAAAACTGAGTAACCTATGTGTTCTTCCAGACTATCCTCTACATCTATGCCAAATTCCAATGAAATCTGTTCAGCCGTTTAGGCTACTGATTCTAACAAACATCCATCCATCTAAACTTTTGCATTTATAACATGAGTATGATTTGTAATAGACATAGAATTATATGTAAACTGTGAAAAGAAGATACTTTATTAGTTGTCAAGTTTAGTGCCACCAGAAAAGTTTATAATCTAACTAATAAAACCTTTTTCAAAATTATAATAAGCTCCATCTTTGACATGTGGTTTCGAGGTTCCATCAATAGTATAAAATGTTTCAAATGTAGTGGAAAATATGCCTCTTCTATATATTTTTTGAATCTCTGATTAAATCATAAATAGTGGCACAAACATCATTCAAAACAATACAAGTACAAAAGCACAGCACAAAAAAGAGAGTACGATACGAGCCCTGGGATCTCAGGTCAGTCACCTCTGTCCGGTAGCTCGGCTACTTTTTAATCTCTATCAATATTATATTTTAATTTGTATTTAAAGTATATTAAAATGTTAATGCATTTTTTGTGTTGAAATATACTTTATAACACACTTGTTTTGGACGTTTTGGTATACTAACGATTAAGGGCGTCACAGCCATGTTATGCTTTAACAAAATATAGTCTTCATTACCTCTTATGTTTTCATCCAATTTGCACAAAATAACCTTACCAATATGGCCGTCGTGTCGTCGAGCTAATGCAACACCCTTATTTTTGACATCCGACTACTATCCGATTATTAACATAACAAGCACAATTACGACATTTTAAAAGCATGACATAAATATTTTAAATAATGCTTTTGATCACAATTACAAAACCTATATCGTTATTTCAAATTATGAGAAATAATATTGATTTATAGCACAGACTAAATAACCTTCAAGAATACAGAATACATAAAAATAGTTAAAAAGCTAACACGATTGTGTAAGAAACAAGTGCTTAATATGTTAAGATTTCTATGACAGTTTTAATACTAAACAATAATAGAATATAACACATATATTCCTAAAACATTTAAGAAATACATTTTAATGGAAATATTATATATTATATTATTTTCAAAACCTTGTGTATTTATGTTTTAATAAATGAACGTAATTTTATCGCTAAATGGTATAGTTTCCAGGCGTCAATAAAAGTTCTTTTTGTTCTAATTTTTGTAGCAAATTGTAATAATCAATTATCGATTATTTAATATTTATTATATAACAGATATGTGGTATTAATAGACATGGGTCAAGCATCTATAGTTTTAGCGAAAATCTAAATAAACCAAAAGTATATTGAATTACATTCACACGATTTAATATTCCAAATGTAAATATACTAATGAAATCTAAGACTTTATATCCCTATTACTTATTCATATTATAATTGAATAGTCACAAAAAATCTGAAATCGCTTCAAGCAAATCAATTAGATTTAACACTCGCTTGTCAACGATCCCAATCTATTAAATGTGATAAATCGATATACTCTAATCATTGTATGGAGATATTCAAATTTTAGTAATAAAAAAGTTAATTTTAAATTCAGAAGCTGGGGTTATTTTTTGTCGTATTTGAAGGACAGGTTAACCTTTTTTCATGTGGTTAATGTTCTAAAAAGTGTAGACGTCGATATCATTGCTAAAGCTTTTTTTAATATCGTGCTAAGTTTTAAATCTACTAAAGTATCTCTGTTTCGCATTGATAATGTAGTTTTTTTAATAGTAACTACAAGATTTTTTTTTATTATTATTTGTTAAGCTAACGCTTGACCACGATCCCACCTGAAAGAAATGACGATGCAGTCGAAAGATGGATGATTAATTTTAAAGGTGATTTTTAAAATTAGCCCAGTAGTTTTTGAGATATTTCAATACGAACAAAAATACGAATCTTTCTTCTTAATAATTTATGTCTTTTGCCTTTATTGTACTATATAATTAAGAAATTCAAATATATCTATACTATTATAATAAATCGTAAACACACACTTCTTTGTTGCCTAAGATGTCAGCAATTACAGCATATTTTTCAATAATTCTATTATAAATTAAAAGCCCTACACTAACATCATGCTTTAGGCTATATATTTTCACGCCATTAAACTTAGGGGGTAAATATTTTGGATAAAAACCCTAATGTGGGTAAGAGACCATAAGTTGCTGCCAACATCAAGGAAGCAAGATTGCCAAGGTTTGTAATGTCATGGCAATTTTGCCATAAGCTATTGATAATTTGACAAAGGTAAACAATAAAATATATAATTTTATGCAGATGAAGCCGCACGGGAACAGCTAGTTTTTTTTATAAAATCACAATCCACAGAGTAAGCAACATACGTGCTGCAAACGAAACAAGCTGTCGGCGCGCTCATAAATCAATTGCAGTCTGTGACAAGCGCAGCATTAGCGGACTTCAGACGTTGAGCTTTACTTTGTTACCCCCTTGTCAGATCCCGGAGTGTAACGCGTCAGGTTTAAAGAAATCACTACTGGTCTCGCTCGAAAAGATGAAACAAATTTATTATTGAATACTCTTAAACATTTTTAACATTATAAAAAGTTACATGTCGTTTTTCTGTAGTAGTAGAAAAAAGTTTTTGTAACGTAAAACAAAAGATATTTTCTCTATTTATAATCTCAAAAGCTCTTAAATACCTTAGCTGCAAACTAGACTATGTTTATCATTTGGATGTTACCTAAATTTCCATTATCTTATTTAAATTCATATTTTAATTCAAAATGCGTTTCTGGTATTATTTTTTATTTTTCCTCGCTTATACAAATTTAACTTGCATTTCCGATAGTTGCAATGGTTTTAAGTAATCGTTTAATACTATGTGTGATCATTATAAACTTGTCGAGTTATAAAACATGACAGGCTCCTGAACCGCTCGTCTCAGTTCTATTCCGGTCGACAACAATAAACTAACGCGATATAAGACGTGGAAGACTTGTTAAATGATACCCTAATGACTAATTTAATGATTTTCGCTTTTCACTATAAAATACGAACGTTGGTAATCTTTGCTTCTAACAGAGTTTATCTATACTATTATAATAAAGCGTATACACATAATTCTTTGTTGCCTAAGATGTCAGCAACTACAGCATATTTTTGAATAATTCTTTTTTTAATAAAAAAAACCCTACACTTGCGTCACGTTTTAGACTATTTTAATATTTTAACGCCATTAAACTTAGGGGTAAATATTTCGGATAAAAACCCTAATGTGGGAAAGAGACTATTAGTTGCTGCCAACATCAAGGAAGCAAGGTTGCCATGCTCTGTCATCATGTCATGTCATTTTGACATTTGTAATTTGACAAATGTAAACAATAAATAAAATTTTCATATTTTAAATCGGATGAAGTCGCACGGGAACAGCTAGTTAACCCATAATTTCACTATTTTTAGCAAAACCTCGTACACCTTACCAACTAAATAAATGCGAAAGTTAAGATGGATGTTTGCTAGTGCTTATCGCCTAAACAAATAAAAGGATCTCGATAAAATTTGGCATAGTTGCAGAACAAGTTAGGAACATAAAGGCTTCATTGCAACAATCTATATTAAATTAGACTTAACAAAGATTTTAAAATGAATTCCAACAGTTTCAATAGTATGTCATCGAGCGTATTTTTATTTTAAATATTCACTAGTTGAAGTGGACACTCAATGTCCATATACGTACAATTTGTAGACGTTGTGTACACAGCAACGAAACACCGTCATCAAATGGTAGCAGTATTTGTATGTGGTGTGCGTTACCGATTGAAAACGATATCGAGACTCGTCTAGTAGTGTACGATTATTATGGATACGACTTTTATTTATTTAATATTTGTAGTCCTTACCATACTTCTAGTATATAGGAATGGTAACACTCTTCTGTACTTGTTTCCATGATATTCAAATAAAATGAAATCTAAAAGATTTACCCCACATGATCTTGATACATTTTTTTTAGAACAGAAGCTTATGACAAATTTTTCTTAGTTTCCCTTGCCTTATTGGTGTGATCATGTTTCCTGTATCCAAAAGTACATACTACATTTTATTAATAATATAATTCAAGGAATGTCCACACAAAACTTTTGTTACTATGAAATGCATTTTGGTTAGTAGATTCAGAGATTTGTTTAGGAGCCTTTTAATATAATATTATTCAATTCAAGAATAGTTCAGTGACTGAATTACAAAATGAACTATAGCTTTTTAGATACAAATATGAGAATTTTGCTGATTTTTGCCTTCAATATTTGTACATATCTCCTTATAAGAAGTTTCTGAAACTGAATTTTCCAGATATTGCAATAAGTCTAATTTTAAATATTTTTTCCTTATTACTATTTGATTTGTGGCCTCGATACGATTGATATCTCTTTGCATTGTTCGATTCTCTGTTATATAAAATGTACATACATTTTATGTATCCACGTACCATATTTAACATATGGCATCTGTTAATATTTACAACAAATAGAGTTTTTTAATAGCAATAGACCCATACTGCTTTTAGTTAATGCACCTGCATTTTGCTCGTTTTTACTTGTTTTTTTTTTTTGTAATCTGACACAATATCCTTAAAAAAAACTATAATTTCGCAAACAAAAGCTAAGCACAATTTACCCTACATTCGAGATTTTAACAACGGGATTATTTTGGACAACAGGTGTTCTTTTATTATTACGATACATTAGTTTACGCATTAAACTAAAAAAAAAACTAAGCCTTCGAATTAAAATCGGTATACGACAATGATTGCTGTACGTCGAAAAGTTACACATCAGTAATAAATTACTTGACAAGTAAAAATAAACTTTATATCAGCATGTTAGAGCTTATTATCGGATAATGATTTCATACTTTTATACCCTTCTGGTATAGAGTTGAGTAGAGGTCGTTGGTACTCTGGGGAAACTAAAGCACAGGTGTCCAGCGTTCGGCCCGAACGACAAAGACGGTAATATCGAATATCGCGTTGTCAGAAAGAGACGCAACCAAAATAAACGTTGAACTTGTTTACCGCTTTTTTCTTTTTTTTTTCTTCTCTCCCTAGCCTATGTTCGTGACGGATCTTTTTTTTTATTTTTCGTTTCGTTTTGTTGGTCTCTCGGTTTCGTCTTTTTGGATTATTCCGTGGCTTTTAGCTATGTTTTAAACTAACTTGACCAATTAAAGTTATACACTGTTTATTTTATCTGTGGTTCGAAGAGTTGGTCGGCCCTTTTGCGAGACTTATTACTGGCAGTCATAATTTACTTTGTAATTATTCGAATACTATTGAATCGATTTTTTTAATCGTTGCGTTCTTTTATTAATGGCCAGTATTTTTTCTTTAAAATCCTTCAAATTCTTTTATTTATGTGTTGTTTTTGTAATAATTTTATTCTTGGAATCAATTTAAAGCGCATTATGTTGCATTGAAATGACTAACTCTTCATAAAGTAACTATGTTGTAATCTTATCTTACTAATATAAATTCGAAAGTTTAGATGGATAGTAGGATGTTAGAAGGTTAGATGCGGAGTCGCGGACGACAGCTAGTTACGGTATAAATATTGGATCTTGAAGTTTTTATAAAGTCTTTACACATATAACCTAAAACTAAACCACTTATATAACCTTGTTCCATTTTCTTTGGTTCTTTTATTGTTTTTTTTTTAATATTAAAAGTATATTCGAGTTTCAATTTATTAAAAAACCAAAGCTTGTCTCAGCGTGAAACAATATAATTGTGGCATAAAAATAATTCCCGGTATTGAGGTCTATTATTTGAGGATGAAGCAGGATTATACCACCCTAATGATATTTCGGCGCCAAATCGTATTACTACAGATTATTCACTTCTATTGTCATATTAGAATTGTTAATTTACCAGCTTTTACCCGCGATACCGTCCGCGTGGAGTTAAAAAAAATAGCCTACGTGTTCTCCCAGACTATCCTCTACATTTATAGCAAATTTTATCGACATCCGTTCAGCAGTTTAGGCTACAAACGCTACCAAACATCCATCTAAACTTTCGCATTTATAATATTAGTACAATATGAAAGATGTAATATGAAACCTTATTAGGTTAAAATTTGAATTTAAAATCAATACAAAATACTAGATGTAGCTACGATTTCGACTTTACGTTTATTCTACTCTGTCCGTTTTCAAAAACAAAAGACGAAATATGCATTGATCTGTATATATGGATAGGCGATTGTTTGGAAGTGACACCTTTTGTTTCGTTTCTATTTAAACCCGCCTTTTTATGTTATTGACAGTTCCAAATCTCTTCACCTCGAACACCATTTATCAGGGCCAAAATGACGAAAATCAAATAGACACAAAATACCACAACCTACCCATTCATAGAAGTCAATGTTATTACGAAATAATATACGTATGTAATAAACTATAATAGTAACATTAACATAGATTAAGTTGTAAATTAAAAACGAATAAAAAATATCGTAATAAAATTTTAACTAAAACACTAATTATTATTCATAATCCATAATACTAGATATTGAACATTTTTATTCGTAACAACATAAACCAAATAACAGTATAGTCGAGTACACACACAAGTCACGTGAACAGAATTAACACGCACACATATTCACTGCGTAAAACCAGTAGCCGACCAGTTTATACGTAACAGAACGGTAATCATATTGTGTACAGATAGAATGTGAATATATTTATATACTAGTCGTTGGTCGCGACTTTGTCCGTAAAATTAAATAGCCTATTATACTCTCTCATAACGTAGCTTTTTGATGGTGAAAGAATTTTTGAAATTGGCCCACTAGTTAAATTATCAATAGACAAAAATACAAATCTTTCCTCTTTATGATATTGTAATCAAATGTAAATATTAACCAAAACTTTAGAAATAGTGGGATTTACTACTAATGCAAGAAATTGAAGATTACAAAATTTTGAACGAAGTCAAAAATTGGTAAACAGTCTTATATGATTTTACTTCAAATTTACTTACTTACCAGCATTAATTTCTTATTAGTTATTACCTTCGGCTGCATCCGCGTGAATTAAAAAAAATCTGAGGTTTTTAGAGTATGTGTTATTTAGTCTGTATTTTTTAATTTCATAATAAACGTCCATCCATCCAAACTGTCATTTTTGTTATGCGAGTAAGATTAAATTCTCAAAATTTAACTAACATTATACATACGAAAGTTTAGATACGTCGATGTTTGTTAGTTAAGTTAAGAATGTCGTTGAAATTCCGCATATATGTAGAACATATAATGTACTGTTGAAATACGTGACAAAGCAAGTAAAATAAGAAACGTCAAAATACGAGTCAAAGAGTCCACTAAAGATTGTGAATATGCTAATCTTAACTCTACATTAATTGTTTAACCGCAGATATAATAAAGATTTCTACAAAACGTAACCTAAACTAAACTAAAAGAAATTATGCGCGAATAGATTCGATTTACAATCGGATTTTATGGTCAATAAAGATAGGAACAATAAAGTTATATCTTTTTATTTTTTGAAAACCGTACCAACACGGCTTGATCGCATCTTCGACACGTGGTATAAGAAAGAGAGAAAAATATAAACCCTTTAATTTATGCCACGATAGTACTTGTATCTCGAAAATAAAATATCATCTTATACTTTTTTGGGTCAGTGGCCGCGAGTGACGGGCTTTGTGCGGACTTATCGATATCTTTTTGTTTTTTTTTACCTTTTTTCGTCATTTCAGATTACGACGTTATTACTTGTTAAAGCACTATCTCTGATTTTTTTTAAATTACATTGTGATATAGTTATATATTTTTAAGTTTTATTAAAATTGGTGTAAGTGTTTGTAGTCATGTCACTGTTAACGTCTTCTATATTTATACTAATATTATAAAGAGGAAATATTTGTATTTTTTTATGTATTGAAATTACTCATAAATTACTAGGCCCATTTAAAAAATCGTTCACCGTTAAAAAGCTACGCTATCGGTGAGTAACGTAGGCTATGTTGTTTATTTTTTTTTAATAACACGCTAGCAAAGTCGCAAGCAACAGCTAGTATTAAAATATAAATCATTTCTAATTTAATTAAAATAACAAATCGTCGATATTCTAATAGTCGTCACTAGTGGATAGCTGGAACGGAAGCAGTCCGCCGCCCACGCGAGCCGACACGTCACAAATCAAACCATAGACTCTCGCTTTTGAGTTTTTATGAAGATCGTAAAAAAAGAACCGCATCGTTCAACATTCGAACGCAATACTCGAACACCACAAAAAAATTTGGTACCATCGTAATAATAATTCAAAAGTTCACCGAGAGTACGTTTGTAAACCACAGCTACCTGAATTAACGTTCCGATACGGGCCGAAATATCACAGAATGCAATAAAAATTTGGGCGTGAAAAGTCGGCGGCCATGTTTAGTAATGTGCGGTGGACCACAGGTAATTTATTTATGCATATACGGGCCTAAATTTCGAAATTGATTGCTGTTTGGCCGGTGATTGGAGTGTCTCGAATTTATTGGAGCCAAAAATAAGTTGTAATTTTAAACGAAATTATTTTCATTGTAATTAACAGAAGAATCACTGACAAATTATATTCTTTTCATACGCATGACATGACATATCAAACCTCTTTTCATGGGCTGAAGTCGTCTCAATAAACCTATACCTTCTTCTAAGTATTAATTAAATCTATATATCCTTATTAAAAAGTATTCATTAAAGTTCGAAATAATTATTCTGTATTTACTGAATTGTAAATAATTCTTTGATAACCATCTTAATATAGACACAACAGTCAGTAGTTCTCATTTATTTTAATAGCTTTAAGCAGCTGTTTGATAACCAGACGTTTGTTTTTGTCATGACAAGTGGCCATCGTAATTTAAAACCGTTATGATTATTGTTACACTATGGTGCATGTGTACAAAAATTACAAGCCATTAGAGTCATCTAGTCCTTGAATTTTGTACACTGAAGACATCAAGAAGAGACTCATGAAATCATAGGATTATAGATTACCTTTATTCAGAATAGTCTTGACACATTTAAGACTTAGCGCTAGTAACCTAATGGTTTGGGATGCTGACCACCTACCGATCTTGGGGTCAAGGTTTCGAATCCCGTCATTCGACTATTGTCGTGAACCATCCTAGCACAAACCAAGAACTTAGTTGGAGTGGTTAAAGGAAATATCAGTAAATGAATAAAAATCTACTAAAATAAAATAAAAACCCTTCTAAATTCATACATACTTCATACTAATATTATAAATGCGAAAGTTTAGATGGATGGATGGATGTTTGTTAGAGTTTGTAGCCTAAACGGCTAAATGGATTTCGATGAAATTTGGTATGGATATAGAGGATAGTCTTTTAATAGTTTTAAAGCTAGTCTATGTATAAATCGAAACACACAAAAACGTAACGTATCTAGAGATGCAACCCTTTACGTTGGTCCGCTTTAAAAGCTCTCTCCGAAACTCTTGACACCATTTGTTCGTAAGTCACCTATAACAATGGTACATTTGTAAAATGTTTTAAGTTAGAAATAGAAAAGATCTTTAAGTTAACGTCACGTGCGCGTTGAATGACAAACATAATTACTTTAAAACAAATTACCATCGAAATGGTCGCGTAGCGCGGTGGCTGAGTTTACAGGGCATTGTTAACTCCGCTAGAGAACCGGTCTACGTACTATCCAATAATGGTGTTCCATGGCCATTTGGAAAAAAATAGCACATGCGGCTACCAACAAAGTTTATGTGTTATTTTTAGAAATCTATTTTTAATATTACACCTGAACAAAGGTCTCAAGCAAGGGTAGACGATGCTGTTTTTGTAATCGATGTTATCTCAATTTAGATAGGATTCGTTTAGCATGATAGTTAAGAAATCACAACTGTAAATCGGCTATAAAGCTCAGATTTACCTTAGATGAATCGCTATTTTTTTATCATAAAGGTCGTCAATAAGCAAGCGACCACCTGAATCCGTCAAAATGGTAGAGCCACCACTGCCAGTAGAAATTCGCAATTGCTGATGCAAAGCCTACGCTTAATCGACGGAGAAGGCACAGAAAGAGGATATTTTCCTTTCCTATGCGTCTTCATCACCGTCGAAACCACTTTCTCTTCTCTTCCTTTCCTCTTAAGAAAAGGGTGGATAGGATAAGGGACTAAAATTAGGCCTCCGGCACACTCATCAGACGAAACGCGAAATTGCTCCCACTTCACGCCTATCTTCTGCGTGGTCGTGGTATTACACCGGCCGAGCCGGCCTATTCGTGCGAAGATGTTAGAGCAGGCTCTACCACTGTTAAATGATAGAATGAAATAGAATATAATCATCGACAATCAATCAGTACAGTAACCTGGCGTCTAAATGACACAAGCAATTACTGTAACATACAAAAGCTCAGTTCATTTCCCAACGCGGTCGCGTCCAGACGTCCCGCATTGTATGCAAATACGCTTCGAGCCTCAAACTTATTAATTATTGTAGAGAAGCGACGTCGTGAATAATGAATAGTTCACAAGAACGCTCGCTGCGGACGACGCCTTCCGAACTGATGTGAGATGAATCTTGTATTTTTAATAACATCATAAACCTTCTAATAATTATTGAAAATGGCTGTTATGCATGAAAGGCCTTTAGCAAAAAGCGAAATTCTCTATTGCATACGCAATTATATCATCATAAAAGAGAATTTCTTTTAGAGAAGTCATGTCTCTTAAAAGATTAGTAAAACTTCCTGTACTTTCTCATACATCTCTGTCAGTCTTCTCTCAATATACTCCGTTCTATTACTTTCCATTCGCTCTTTACTAGCTTCAGTTTTCTTCTTGCTTCGTAGCCATCAATCTCTTGTGTTTTATGTTCCCATCATATCTTCGCATGACTTGTATCTATGCGGATTTAACTGGACCCTCTAACTTTATTGTATCGTTAGATTTAGTTATGAAAGCTATATAAGAATAACTAATGCCATTAAAACCAATCAAATGGCCGGCAATTCAGTAGTCGAAGTTATTTCTCTCCGGATCATTAAATAAAGCACCATTGTTACTTGTCTATGGGAAAAGTGATGGTTTGATCACACACATAATGATACTACCATGGTTTGGTATATCACATTAGTATAGGTTCTGCATTTATCTGGAAAATATAGGACATGTGTTTTTTTTATTCATTTCGAATTTAAATGTTTTTTTTTTTCAATTTCTTGCATATAACGTGACCAAATCTGAATCCCTCGTGCTTGAACTTTTGTATGCAAGTAACTTCGCATTTTACAGTTCATCATTTATTATTTGGGATTGTCCATCAAACTCGTAATACACAGACACCTATAATAATCCATCCAATTAACTATAATAATAGGTAATTGCTATAAACGATTTTTCCTATTATAAATTCGTGGCTACTTTTTATTTAACAATTTGGATATCTGATATATCTTCTATACCTTCGTGTTTACCATTGTTCATCAATGGCTTACTCTGTAATTTTATCGTTATTATATTATATATAAAACGTGAGATAAGAATTTATAGACACACTTGAATAGTCAGTAGCATTTTTTATATCGTTATTCAAATTATGTTCTCTTGATGCTTTGCGATATTCTATTCTGATCTGATACTATTAAGGTATTTAATTGCTCTTCTTTTGTTAATTCTTTGACACTCACTTATAGAAAAATTAATGACTTCCAGCACTAGTTTTACTTTGATTTTGCAAAAAACAATTGAATATCGGATGAATTGTTTGACAGATTATAAAAGTATAGTAAAACTAGAATAGATTGAGTCCACATTAATGGAAAATATAAAACCCAAGACAGCAATCAGACACTTATAAAGCCAGAGAAATACACCACAAACAGCTTGCAGCTATCGATCCCTATATCAACTTTATAATGCTATCAAGTAGCCGTCTTCTATTTAATTGTTGCTAAAGACTTAATCCTATCCCCGACTGTAACTGTTCAAACCAGTTTGACCGCACAAATGATTACAGTGATTTTAAGAGCGGTCGCACACATGAAACTAAACAATCGCACAACAGTTCGCTTTGATTTCTATGAGCTTATATGGAGCATTCTACTCAATATTGCTTTGCAACTAAACAGTTGAATGTATTGCGAAACAATCGACAATCTCACAAACGTGGGATAGTTTAGTCAAAGGTGTGCGCTTGCTCTAAAGTCGAGTAGACTCAAGACATGTGGCTACCGGCGAACAATCTTAGACTGTCTTAGCCTCGGGGTAGCTTCCTAACTATTAGCTACCAGTTTAATTATAGTATTTCTATTCTATGGTCTAGCGTTGCTTACTTCATCAGACTTCTTTTGAATACCTTCTCGTTTTACTTATATGATTATGGGCATGAAAAACCTTTTCGTTGGCACTGGAGATTTATGATGAATATTTGCTACTTTACAGTGGTAGTGCCCGCTTTAACATCTTTGCACGAATGGGCTCGCCCGGTGTGCCCACAACCGCACAGAAGACAGGCATGAAGTGGAAGTTATTCTGCCTTTCGTGTGTTGAGTATGGTGACGGAGGCCTAATTTAAGTCCCTTACTCCTTACCACCCTTTTCTCATAAGGAGATGATGGGAAGGGGAAGTGGATTTAACGGTGGAGGAGACGCATAGGAAGGGAAAATGTCCTCTTTATGTGCATCTCCTCCTCCGTCAATTAAGGGTAGGCAACGCGTTGAAATTGCGGATGTTTATGGGCAGCAGTCGCTTTCCATTTCAGTGGATTCAGGTGGGCGCTTTCTTGTTTGCTACCTTATAAAAAAATGTAATGGATAAACTGAATTACACAATCTATAGGTATTTTACGAAGATTTATACAATTTACATTATAAATTCTGGTTTTAACGTATTAAAGTACGAAATCTGATTATAAAAAATTCATTTTAAAACGTGTTTAAGATCAATGTACTTTGATACTTGCCATCTGGAATAATCCTTATTGTGATATCGAATAAATCTTACGTATTTAGGCGAATCCAATAATGAACGAATGAATGACTTTAAGATTAGGATGTTTTGTGACGTTAAAAGATGTTCCCTATTACATTGTCTGTTAGGATGCGAATGATCAATTAATCATTCGTTCACTTGTATTTTGTTAAGTCATCACTTTTTCTGTTGGTTTCACATCGAAGCGAGACAAAGGCGAAGTCGTAAGTCCATTCATTCAGTTGGACAGTGGTCAGTGGCGTGTGAAAGTACGGTCTAAACATTGATTCCTATGGGAATTTTTATTAATGAATTGTTAATCTTCGTTGATGGTGTTTGGCTACTTTTAAAAGCATTGAGTAGTCAAGCAGACGTCTTTATATAATTTAGTCGTGACTTCGCCTGCATGAATTTAAAAATTAATAAAAAACATAACCAACGTTACTCACTAATAACGTAGCTTTTGAAATCGGCCAGTAATTTTTGAGTTGTTACAATACATACAAAAATACAAATTTTTCCTGTTTATAATATTAGTATAGATTTCAATCCAGATTAATAGTTTTTAAACAAACAAATATAATGTTGGTCAAAGGTAATCATTGTTATTTTGTGAAAAAATTTTCTGTAAAGCATAATATGGATAAACGTTATATAATTTAAAACAAATGACTATCAAAATTATTTGTATCTAATAAAAGCAGAGTTAATTTTGTTCACTTTAAATTGGAATAACCTATACAATGTTTAAAGCATAATAGGATTATTCAGTTAAAGTTTTTTTAAGCAAGTATTTCATTGTTGCGTCGAACTGCCGTCGATTCGTGATTTACGACCGCAGTAAAGTTGACCGTTTTATAGCATTCAGTGTTTGAAGTTCGATTTCTTACACCTAAGAGGATACTTTCTGAAGTATTAAAAGAGTTTATTTAGCTGACGCGGTTTCATTTGATAGTTGAGAATGCTTAGCTAACTTTGTTTTTTAAGATATCGAACACTAAAAACCGTATTTTAAATGTCTCAAGACCTATTGACGTTCAGAAAAGATAGCCACTACTATTCATGTCTAGTTAGGTTATGTCTATATTACCAAACACTTAAATTCACATCAGAACTATAGTATTGTTACTGATCTGTATAAATGGACAGGCCTTTGCTTGGAAATTGAAAAAAACAGCTATTGATACGCTCCTATTTAAATACGCCTGTTATTGATTGATCTACTCTATTTGTAATATCAATCTATTATTTATAAAATTAGTTCCAATTCACATTAGCGTAAAAAAGACAAAAATCAAATAAAAACATCACGTCTATAGCCTGTCCATTTATTAAAATCAGTTTATTTTTTTTTTAAATTCCCGAGTTTATTTTTACTCTGTGAAAGATGTTATCAAAATCATTAATACTAACTGCTGCAAGTTGTGTTTAAAAATGAAATACGTTCCTTGTAAATATGCATAAGTTGTACACCTGTGTTACGCGGCCAAGGAGCTAAAAAATCCTGTATCAACGTATATCAAGACAGCGTACTATGGATTAATTTTACTCCAGTACTTTATTGACAGGCTCTTAATACAATAATGATTAAAATCTTGATAAATCTTTGGAACAAAGTAAATCATGATTTATAACTCACAATTCTATTACACGCACTAGAGATAATAATACAACGTAATAACAATAGTGTATACCAAACCGGAATACTGACGTAACATAAAACTGTCGCCTAGACTGCGGTCAGGATAGAGAGGCGCATCCACAATATTCTGAACGTTGCACTTTAGAGTGAGACAACAATATCTGACCTCTTTTTCCTGCGGTCAGTCGCTGCACGTGCGCCACGACAAAACGAGTTCTGCCCGCGGACGGCACAAGATTTTATTAATTTGTGTTTCTTATACATTCTGTATATTACTTCCAACGGATTCATGCTATCCTGGTACTTGGACCATCGATTCCATTGATAACAAATTGCCTTCTTTGTTCTGTCTCTGAGTCTTGTTTTGCTTTTTATTTTTAAGTAATTTGTCATGGTACTTTTGATTTCTAGAAATTATTTTACATGTTTATTTTTCAAGATAAATTAAAAATAATCAATAATTTAAAAAACAATGAAATATGGATACACCTACATTTTAATTCCTGACGTCATAAAATAAGTGTCCATTGGTAATCTTACTAATATTATAAATGTGAAAGTTTAGATGGATGTTTGTTAGAGTTAGCCTAAACTGCTGAACGGATCTCGATGAAATTTAGCATAGATGTAGAGGATAGTCGGGAAGAACACAAAGGATGCTCACTTTTGTTTTTTCTACTTCCACGCGAACGGAGTCGCGGGCGAAAGCTAGTTAACATTTAAAAATCTAATTGGAAAAACGTATTCTAGTAAGATTTGTTTGTAAAATTAATGTTAATATACAGTGTTAATATTTATACTTAAAAAATCAATTGGCAGAACGAATAATATTGCCTTAACTGGCTAAAAATAAAACTGACCGCCCACGTCATGTTGACAAGCACGTTTGACGTGTAGGTGAAATGGCGCTAATAAACATTTAATTCATATTCCATTATAAGTGTACTCTATTGTGACAATGGAAACAAGAAGATAAACGTTTTAAAACATGAAAAAAACATGTTCAAACTCGTTTGAAGTCAGACAAAGATAACACTACGTGTTGTATTCATGTATTCAATCCTATGTATTTTGACTAGGATTGATATCGCTATTGAAATACAACTTTTTCGCACTGGACTAGTAATTTAGTTAAAAGCTTTTATTATTATGATTTACTTATCTACACAACTGATGCTCAGACACTTTCTTGTAGCTAAATTACTAACCTAAAGCAAACTAGGCCGCAGGGCCTGGATAAAAATCATCAAAATTTGCAACTAAAACATCCTTTTTTCCACAGATCGTCCATACTCCGAATCGGATATCGAACGACCAGCACCTCCCCCACAGCCATGTAGAAGATCAGCATCATCTCCACCTCTCACCCTGACCTTGGATTCCGATTTAGAAGACGATGTATTCGTAAGTCCAAGAACGAACAGTGGAAGCGATCCCTTTTCGACTACTAATCTGGAGATATTTAGATACGGAAGTCCACGGACTCCTGCGGGATTACTTCTGAGTCCAAGAAGGGAGAGAGCCTTTACGTTCTCCGTTACGAGTGAAAAGCACTGGAGAGATAAGGGTGGGACGGACGTAGCTGATGGCGTTGCCAGTGCGGATGTGGTAAGTTTTGTTTAATTACTGATTAAAGAACATAATCATTACGCGAACACTCTTAGTTAAATTTCAATCTTCTACTAAAAAGGTATTAAACACACCAAATCTTAAATATAAAATTGTCAGCTTATTGGCTTTTTGCGTTTAAATATTTTGATATGATATTATTTATTTAAGAAAAGAGACGATTTTACTAATCAATATTGAATTAAATGTTTCCTGTTCAATTAATTATTGAATTTAAAACGCAATAGAAACCACAATGTAATAAACATCTCTTCGTTGAACTATATTCAATATTTGAAAAGTTATGGTCATAGATTAAAACACAAAACGCAGACATTATTTTAGATAAAAACTAAAATTGTATGTCGATTAATATTTACCTACTCACTATGTTATAAGTATTTAACTTTTTAAATTAAAAAAAGTGTTTTAGTAATAAAGTTCTCTCATTTTCTATCACGCCTTGAATTTTAAAATTAAATATTTTGTCCCAATTTAAATGCTTTAGTATAAGGGAGTCGATTAGACAATGTTAAGATTCTAATCTATTTAAAATGTCATTAAAATTACATAGCAAAATACCTAAAACCCCGTCTATACTTTCATTGTTCTGTGACTAAAGGTTAACAATATTAACGTAAATAAACGCTCGTTTGCGGTTAAAGATATAAAAACAAAAATAGTACGTAATGTGCGAAACATCAAGTCGAGGCAGAATGTTTTGCTAAAAAGTCGCACGTGCGGACCTTTGTCCCGCCGCGAGTGAATCATATGTCGATGAACTACGCATTATGTTTACTACGGCTTATTACTAGATTGATGTGTTTGTGGCTTAAAATACACACATAAAACACCCAACAACCACATACAGACATCTTCCTCGAGGGATTTAATTTAAACGATGATCACCCTGATATATCATAAACTAGCTGTTGCTTGCGACTTTGCTTGCGTGAAATTTACTCACTAATAACGTAGTTTTTTAACGGTGGAAGAATTTTTGAAATCCGCTCAGTAGTTTCTAGGTTATTTTAAAACATACACTAATACAACTGTTTGCTCTTGATGTTATTAGTATAGATAAAGAGAATTTAGTAACGTAGGTTTAGTAATAATATATATAAATCTAATAAACCTAAATGTTTGCAAATCATTTATTAAATATTCTTTATCAGATTTATAAAAGCAATTCCTTATCCTTACAAAAAATAAAAGCAAAATATTACTTAAAATGATTGCTATTCCCAACCATCAGGCGTTTTAAACCCAAACAATAAACAGGATCCGAATGAAATAATCTCAATAACATTGTACAATAAGATTCCTCTCGATCAATGAATTAAAGTATACCTTATACAATACAATTATATTGTTAATGCCACTATAAAATAAAAAGTGCTGACTGAAACAGGAAATTAAATCTCACCGAATGCGCACCGGTTTACGCCCAAATAAAGTTTAGTGGGCGAGTGTTTCTTTTGCCAGTTGCTGTCATAGAGTGGAGAAGGCTTTTTTTAAACAAATGTTGTAAGTCGTGCCCTTCATGTAGAATTTTTAACGAAACTGCAAATAACTATCGAATAGGATTTCTCTGTTCAGTAGATTCATCTGACTGTGATGTCATTTTTAAGCTATCTGAGCATCTATCAGCCAGTGGTGGGACAACCCTAAAAGGAATTAGTTCGTTTGTTTTTTTCCTTTTGTATTGGCGCTTAAAATATCACACTGGAAGTATATTCAATGAAACAATGTCTTATTATTATTCCTAAAGCGTAAAATTTAAATTTAATCCTACGATGGCAAGGATTGTTGGCATTTTGCCAAACTTTGTATTTGTATCTTACTCGATCTGTGTCAACCACTTTATATTACCGTAAAGTTATATTTGTTTATACTAGAAATATAATACTAGCTACTGGGATCATTTCCTACAGATTTAAATTTAAATTCTTTTCATAATAATATAAAGAAAAAAAAATTGTATTTTTATATATATTGAAATAACTCAAAAACTACCAGGCCGATTTGAAAATTTCTTACACCATTAAAAAGCTACGTTATCGATGAATAACATGGGCTATTTTTAATTTTACATAGACAAAGTCGCCAATAATAGCTAATACAAAAGTAATCCTTTTCATAGAATATCATGTATTTAGTAAGACCTTAAATGGGCATTAGGTAATTCACACATATACATATACAAGTCAAGTGCTTAAAAGCCCAAGGCCACCGACGCTCTTGTCCAATGCATGCAGGCAAAATAACTAAAATCAAAAGTTACGTAATAATGTAAACATCACATTATTTTTGGCTTCACTTCATTCCTTATGAAATCATTTGTATATTTTAAGTAACTATATAGGTCACGTATAAAAGCATCGCCTATCCTGAATCATAATCACCGCCCTAAATAGATAATTACTTGACAAATTGTTAATATCTTTCAACTATGAAAGAGTCTTTGTACAAGTTTTGTGATTATAAATTGACCTTGAGCTACAAATTCTTCATACTTTGTAATGTTGGCTTTTTAACTATATTGATATATTCTGTATTCTTGAAGATTATTTAGACTGTGATATGAATCATTACCTTTGGTCATAATTTGAAATAACAATATAAGCTTTGTAATTGTGATCCAAAACATTATTTAAAATATTTATGTTATGGTTTTAAAATGTCGTAATTGTGCTTGTTATGTTAATAATCGGATAGTAGTCGGATGTCAAAAATAAGGGTATTGCACTAGCTCGACGACACGACGGCCATATTGGTAAGGTTATTCTGTGCAAATTAGAAGAAAGCATAAGAGGTAAAGAAGACTATATTTTATTAAAACACAACATGGCTGTGACGCCCACAGTAATTACTGGATATAGTATTCTTTTATTTGTTTAATATTAGAATTTGTACGCAACTTCCTTCGCAAGAAATTAAAACAAAACCTATTAAGTTACCAATGTGTTCTTCCAGATTTAATTTTCGTCAAGATCTTTGAAATGTGGAGATACATACTAACAAATATCCATCCATTAGATTGAAATATTCCGTCACATATATTTTTAACCTAAATTGCCATTAAAATAATTGGATTGAAGTAATCGTCTCATAATAATCAAATCAAAACAATTTCCAACATTTTTCTGCATTATACATCATCATCATCATCAGAGGCTTTTTTTTTCTCCATATCGGTCTTTCGATTTTCAATCTTGGGCTTTATGTTTCCAGTTTTTAAGATCTCTTTCATCAATCTAGCCATCTTAGTTTCGGCCTCCCGCGTGGTCTACGTCCCTCCGCTTGATTCTCTAATAGGCATATCTAGAGAATTAAAATACAGCGATCATTGTAGTTTTATTTTTACAAAAAGCCTCTTCCCAACTTTGTTAGCCCTCTTCTTTCAAAGATGACTTTCACTCTCATTGTAACTTTACTTTTAGTGTGAAATAAACTTATTTTAGTATTTAGTACGAAATTAATTGCCCCACAAAACATCGAACGGTACAGTAGGAGGGGGATTTACGCCTTATTGGATGGATTTGATGGGAGCTTAGGATTTCGGGCAATTCATTCTAGTGTTATGTTTCATAAAGCTTTGTAATTTATTGACTATTCGGAAATGAATTGTTTCTAGTCTCTCGCTTTTTATTTGTTGTTCCTTTTTCATTTTTTTAAGTTGTAGAAAAAAGCACATTTACGTGTCCTTATTTTGACAAATAGAATATCAGTTATACTAATATTATAAATGCAAAATTAGATCGATGTTTGTTAGAATTTGTAGCCTAAACGGATTTCGATGAAATTTACCACAGATGTAGAGGTTAGTCTGGAAGTATTCATAGGGCTTCACTTTGTTGTTTTTTTTAATTCTACGCGGACGGATTGTCGAGCAAAAGCTAGTTGTTAATAAATTAATATTTGCAATTGAAATGTATTTCAACTGAAAAGCTGACTACATACTCGACTTTTTAATTCAATGGTTGAATTTAAAAACTTGATTCTAATCTTGTATCAAATACAGTTCTTGCGAAATGGCAAAAGTCCATACAACAGTATTGTATTGAGTTTATTTTAGTCACAACTGCTCAGCGGGAGAGATCCGACTCATAAAGTACAAACCACGTTCGTTTGGAACCTTTCGCAATTAAGCTGTGTCCTACATCGTACTAGCCAGTTGAAGAGAAGACGTATAACTTACTGAGACATGGTTGCATCGTTTTATAGCACGGTTTATTATCTGTGCACAGTCGATTGTTTGTTCTGTACGTGATTTAGTGATGCTCGCTAATGCAAAATTTCAGTACAAATGTATATCTCCTTATATAGGATAATGAAATTTGATTTTAGATGACCTTGAAGTATATTATTGTTTCTTGGAGTTGTTAAGACATTATTTGTTGGATAGTTTTCCGGACAAAAGCTTACTTATGTTATTTTGCTGAAGTGTCCATTTATCTTATTACTAGCTTTCTCATGCGACTTCGTCCGCGTGGAATTAAGAAATCAAAAGTAAATAGGCTATGTGTTATTCCAGACTATCCTATCTATGTTACATCTATACCCAATTTAGCCGTGTGAGCTACAAACTCTAAAAACATCCATCCATCTAAACTTTCGCATTTATAATAGTAAGATTACCTAGTGATTCATTAGTGTTAGGTCGACCTAAATTTCAACTGATTAAAACTCATGTTACGTACTTCGGAATCATCATGAGGTTATCGAATCAATAACACTAACGAATGGTTAAATGTAGCTGGGAAACCGACTATCAGAAAGATACGTTTAAAGATATAACTCAGTTTCCTATAATGAAGATATTAGGATTAAATCTGAAGATCTGAACACATAAATACCAAATTTTTTTTGTAAAATCTCACTCCGGGCAAATAAACAAAAATAAGAAATGTTAAAAGCATCAATCTACAAAAGGTAGTTCCACATCGTGCAAACAAAATATCATCCCATGGAGTAACTTAGAAAACGGTATCGTTGGAAATCTCCCATTTTAATACGGTAAACACTCTCAATATTAAATGCGTACCTTGGAGAGTCCTTTACCGTTTTGTCATCCATCAAAATATATTTTCACATTTTCAAGGATCAGTGGAGGGTTCGCCGATTCTTTGTTGACGGTGTCCGCCTTTTTTTCAATCGGTTTTTTACGTTTTCCATCTACCCGGTCTTTCCCTTTTCTACGCGATTAATATTCATAAGTAAATTGGTGGGATGATCCGACGTAGCTTTTCAATGTTGGATGTTTTGTATATTCATCTGGTTGAATAAATAATACGTATAGAAAATAATTAAAACACACATACCGGTTTTGTACAATTTAATGTTTACATTTGATTTTCATCTTAAAAATTACAGCATTATGGGAATAACCTTACTAATGTAATAAATACGAAAGTTCGGATGGATGTTTGGTTTTAATCTAAACTGCTGAATGGATATAGATAATTTGGCATATAAGAGGATAGTCCAGAAGAACACATAGACTACTTTTGTTATTTTGAATCCACGTGGACGGAGTCGCGGGCGAATGCTAGTTTTTTTTTTAAGTGAATCCTATCATAATGTCGCATCTATTTAAATTAACTCTCTCTCACTATTCAAAGAACTATTAACGTAAATGAGTAAAAATGACGTCACTATTTCTAGCTTAGATTTAAAAATCCCTACGATGACTCACTGTCATTGAATCCTTTGCAGTAACGTTCTACATACGTCATTATCCCCCGTCCCACCCTTTAGCCCTTTACAAGGATGAATCACATCCCCTCAAGGGCAGAGACAAGGTCTGTTACAATTCCATAGCACGTACATAATTCAGGTATCCTAACATACCTGACTCATTTAAATATTCCCTCAGCCACCCCTAGATACAGGGTGTTCTTGAGTCCAAGATAAGGGATTAAAAAGAAAATGCCATCCCATTGTAGCTACGCCCACTTGTGCGCGACCGAGCAATCATCCGAGACGTTCGCGACGGGGAAAAAGGAATATTGTAGCGGAAAAAGATAAAAATGTATGCAAAGGAAAAGGTAAAACAAGTTACACAGGGTGTGCTTTTGTGGAGAGTGTAATGGAGACAAATTTTGAAATTGAAGAGCGAGTGCGTGACGTCACTCCCTTTTACAGTAACGCATTTTAAAGGAATTGCATGTTTGTAAACATAATATAATCTAAATGTAAATAATAAACTATGTTTTAATTTAAAAAAAAATGTTTAAACCTTACAGTTTGCTTAATAAAATGATAATAAAAATAGAATAGATTGAATTTGTTTTCTACTAAATCTATACTCATATTATAAAGACGAAAGATTTGTATTTTGGGATTTGTATGTATTGAAGTAACTTAAAAAATACTGGGCTAATTTTAAAATTCTTTCACCATTAGAAAGGTATGTTTCTCTGAGTAGAAGAAAAGGATACTGTTATCTGTGAGTAAAATAGACTACATTTTTATAATTTTTAAATTTCACGCGGATGAAGTCGCGAGCAACAGCTAGTATGTTATATAACCAATGACAGACTCCTTTACCCTGCCAGATATTATGTGAACATATATCAATCTCTAATATTACTTATGACTTGTAATCAAGAAAAAATCATAAAACCAAAAAGTACGATAGCTTCCCGGTTGACTGATCCCAAGTCTTGAGGTTTAGCGCCCAGGCAAGTCGAGACGTTTCTTATTCATTGCGAAAAAATCCGGAAAACGGATCAAAAATAGTAGAAAAAATCGAGACATCTCCTACTAGCGTCTCAAGCCTCGAACCTTGAAGTCGATGGCCCTCTGTTACACCGCAACATTTATTTTACTTGCTTTTGCCCGCAACTCCGTCCGCGTGAAATTAAATAATAAGTTCCTAAGTTTAATAAAAACAAAACATATATCTTATTATAAATAAATATAAATAAAAATTAAGTAACCTTTTGTTCTTCAAAATTATGTTCTAAATGTATGCCAAATTGCATCGAGATCAGTTTAGCAGTTTAGGCTAAAAACTCTACCAAATAACAACATTAGCATTTATAATATTAGTAAGATAAACTATGAAATGGAAGACTTTTTTTACTTAAACTTGAAAAAAATTGAAAATGCAAAATTAAAATTTTGAATGAATAATAAGTTAATTGAATAATAAATAAGTTTTTTTTAGGAACTGTGATAAACAATACCTAACATGGCTATTGTATTTAAAGAGACAAATAATTTTCAATAATCACACTAATAATCTCAACTATAAGTATTATACTAGACGCAATCGCTAGTTTCCGTGTTGACAACCGAATTCGAACAACGTATCGGTGTAAATGCGTTCTTAGCTTTGTTTCGTTCGCGCCATAGCGTATCATTAACTCGGAGTGGATGCGACATTTTTTGGACTTTTTATCGTTAATTTCTTTTTTATTTACGTTATAGCGTCGCCTCCGATGTTTGAGCCGTCAAGAGGTACTGCATCCCGAGGGTTTGCTATTAATTAGTCAGAGGTGTTTGGTATACGTCGATTTTTTATGATATTAAAGTAAAAAAAGCACAATATTTGTTTGGCGGGATATTTTGGCGATATTGAAATTCGTCTGCATTTCCTGTTTCTTATTAATATTTCATTAATTCTATTTCAAGTCAATTTAATTTAAACTTACGGATATGAAAAACATGTAAAGTAACTTAAGTAGAATGAAGATATTGGATTAAATTGAAGTACATACATCTTACTAATATTATAAATGCGAAAGTTTAGATGGATAGTCAGAGTTTGTCGTCTAAACGGCTAAACGGATCTCGATGAAATTTGGTATAGATGTAGAGCATAGGCTTGAAGATCACATACACTACTTAATTTCGTTATTTTTAATACCACGCGGTGTTGCGGGGGAAAGCTAGTATAAAAAGAACATAGTAACACTTAAATTACTGCAATCTTAAAAACGAGATATACTAAAATAGATAAACTGCACAAATTTTAATTACCATAATACTTAGAGTTAAATTAAATTAAATTTGTCCTGTTGGTTTATCTTAATAAATAAATAAAAATAAAATTAATTGTAAGATGTAATAAAATAATGTAGTATGCAACGATCTTATTAAAACCGCACGGCTATCGGATACCTATTGTACGTTTCCATTCCCATGACGGCGCCGTCAGGTGGCAAGAAAGGGTTGTAACGCCTCGTTATTGTCTTTTTAATTTTTTATTAGCAATGTTCTTTAATTTACCGACGATCATCAATTGTTTGTTTCCATGACAACCATACACGTGCTTTATTTAATTAACAATATAATATCTGTAAGTAAAATGACTTAAATACCCTAGGACTCAACTGTCCTGACGCTTGTTATATTTTTTTGGATAAGACAAAATCACGCTTACCAATCGTTATCGCTATATGTTAACACTAGCTATTGCTCGCGACTTCGTCCGCGTGAAATTAAAACATAATAAAAAAACAATACTACGTTACTCACACTTCAATTACCATTCTAACGGTGAAAGATTTTTTAAGATCGGCGCAGTAGTTTTTGAGTTATTTCAATACATACAAAATAACAAATCTTTCCTCTTTATAATATTAGTATAGATAGTTTATGTTTAAGCCGCAAGAAACAGCTAGTTTCTTATATAAGAGTTTATTATTCGCGTAGATAATATCTTCATAATAATGACACATCAAAGGCAAAATTCAAATCAAATTACTCATATCTTAATGCGTAAGGTATATCATAATGAGATCGGCAGACGACAAAAATGCTCCCGCACAAAGACTTGGAAATAAAAATGTCTACGCAAATACCGAGATGAAATTGGACGGATAAAGGGAAATATTTGAAGGTACGCTTTGAGGCGAAAGGTAATAAAAATATTTTCATTTATTTAATTTATGGACAGCATTATTATGTTTTGATATCAACATTTGTGCGTAAGCGTAAGCTTTTACTTTTGAATTACAGGAAAAGATGGGCTACCTGCCCATAACTTAGTTAATTTTTGCTATCTTTTTAACCATTCGTTGGTGTTTTTGGTTCGAAAACTTCATGAAATACGAACCACGTAATTTTTTACTCTGTTGTAACCTAAACGTAACCCTAATGAATCATTAGGTAAAGAAAAAAAAATAGAAACAGCAACCCAGCATTAGAGTAACAATTTATTTAATGAAATGGAACTTTTTAAAACAGTAATATAAAAAATCGATACTGTACATATATTTTAGTAGTCCATCAATATCAAGGAAACCCCCCCCCCCCGTTCTCAACGGTAACGACGGCCGGCAACGCATCTGTATCCTCGCAACGTGTGTGTATCCTCTGGTGTTGCGGATGTCCAAAGGCATAGTTGACCACCTCGGTGTTCTCGGCGTTGCGTCCCATTATTAAAAAAAATACCACTTTCAATAACAAGGACCTATACCTTCTTGAAGTCTGATTCGAACCTGTAATAAAATATTAAAGCGTTTGTCTTTTCATAACTACAAAAGTACGTCATCTCTCTTTACCCTAAACGTTTCATCTATATAGAGAACTAGAAAGTGACATTATTTCGTGGAATCAATAGATATGTATGAAGCTTACCTCGATACTTTTTATTAATCTTACTTTCAATTCGTAATATCCCCTTAAAGAAAATAAAACAAAAAATGTGTTTACAAAAAATTGAAAACTTCAGATATAGGTGAGTGACGCCATAACTCTGAGGAAAATAATAAAGATAAAAAGGAATCAGACCTTAAAGATTTCCCCCGCGGATTCGGTGTTTTTATTTGCGACGCCTTACCCATCAGATAGGGGCCTGTCGCCCGGATTGTATGAATTTGAATTAAGTATATATGATTTCATTTTTACTATAATGAGGAAAGATGTGTATTTTTGTTTGTATTGTAATAACTCAAAAACTACTGGACCGATTTCAAAAATTCATTCACCACTATCAAGCTACGTTATCAGTGAGTAATATATATTTTTACATTCACGCAAAGTCGCGAGCAACATCTAGTAAATAATAAAGAAGGACTTCTTATGAAAGACAATCTTTTAGGGTTTTTTTATATGATTTAATGGAATTTAAAACGCATTATCAACAAGTTTATTAATTTTGAGTGACCACGTTTAAATTTAATTTAATTAGTTTCAAAATGTACTTAAATCTTTCATCATCACTAGCTCACTATACGTCCCCATCGAGGGGCTCGGAGCCTACCCTAAGTTAGGATGACTAGGGCATAGTCAACCACGCTGGCTCATTGCGGGTTGGTTGACTTCACACATATCTTTGAATTTCTTCGCCGATATGTGCAGGTTGCTGTTGTTGTTTTCCTTCACCGTAAGAACAGCGGGTTAATTATGTACATATAAAAATTCGAAAAATCAAAAGTCATATAAAATCCATGGCGGGATTCGAACCCAAGACCTGTAGATTACAAGTCAAGTGCTTAAACCACTGAGCCACCGACGCTCGCTTACATCATACTTAAATCATTAATTCGTTTAAATTCATCTTATTTCGCTTAGAGTGGATTTGAGATTAATTTACATGTAATTTTTTTTCACATTGCTTACAAAATCCGTGAAATCTCATTTAATCAAGGTATTTATTTATTTAATTTATTACTTCTGACTTTATCATTAACATTGTAAAACGTAGCCTAAACAAAATCTTATTTATAATAAATATTATCTTTGTAATAAGCAATAATCGCAAAGTCAATAAACACAACATACGTTATTGCTTAGCTTTACCCCCTTTGTAAAATGTTTAAATGCGCTGACTTCGTAAAATATTGCCATAACAAATGCGTCACGCGTAAAAACACTTGCTTATTGTCGATATCTTGAATACGTAAATGCGAATCGAGTTATACTCAGATTTTGTTTATTAATGACTAGCTTTCGCCGGCGACTCCTCCCGTGTGGAATTAATAAAAAGTCGCCTATGTGTTCTTCCAGACAATCATCTATATCTATGCCAAATTGCATCCAGATTCGTTCAGCCTTTTAGACTGCAAACTCTAACAAACATCCATCCATCCAAAATTTGATCCATCCAAACATTTATAATATTTGATTCAGAATTTAATTATTGAAAAATTATACAAAACAGTAATGATTAACATTAGCTGCAATTTCTTCACTCGGACGGAGTCGCGGGCGATAAGTAGTAAATGTATATGTTGACGGAAATGTATGAAATCAGTCATTGTACACAATTCCTAGGCAATGTATAACTCCTAAAATCGCTTGGAATTATTGAGAACCCACAAATGCTATTACATTTAACAATTATATTCATAGGAAAAAAATCTACAAAATGTGTAATTACCAGGATATGTGTGTATTTAATGATCTTTTAAACATTTTACATTGCCAAAACAGCTGCGAAATTCTATACTTTTCCTAGACAAAGTATACAATTCCTAGTTATCACACATTTCCGGTAACATATATATTTTTCCACACACGATGTGTTCCGATGGTACGTAAAGCCGCACCCCAGTCGAAGCATTATTATAATCTGTGCAATAAAAACGATATTAAATTTAGGACTTTCGTTTTTTACAACAGAAGATGGAAAACTCGAGTTTCATATCAGTTGTTAAAATAAACGATGGATTTAGACGACACACGGCCACGTGCTATGGCAATGTAAAATGACGAATGTGACGTTACGTTGTTTAATAGTTTCTAAGGAATTTAAATTGGATTTAGTAAGAAAATTCTACAATAAGGAGCTAAAAAAATAACCAATGCTTGGGTCTTAACTTCATATAGTGATAGAGTAATTTTAGTTCAAGCTGATTAAAAAAAAACAAATTACAATAAAAACAAAACAAAATCAATATATAAACAAAGTTCGCGTTATTATATTTCCAAAAGTCTATTTATTACAATGGTATTTTTATGGTTCCCTTTTATTCGCTATACCTTTTACTGTTCCGACATAAAGTAAAAGAATAAAAGATTTGTTATAAAAATTAAACTCTTAAGAAAACCCCCTTATCAGTCGCTTGCAAAAGAACAGGCGTTATGTTTTTATTATTGTTCTAAAGCTGATCGCATTTTACAGCCGCCATTTTGTTTTAGATGTTCGAATTTTAAAAAGCTTGAAATAAAATGCGCGTAAAAATGTTTGGGTATTGTTTTTATTGTCAGAAGGATATGAAAAATTACGCCAAGGGTGTTAAAAACGCCCATTGAAATTATAATTTTATCTTGTACTAAATGTTATAAATCCGAATGTTTGTATGTATGGATGTTTTTTCAATTTAATTAACTACCGCTGCATATATCTTGATAAAATGTGGCATATATATAGAACACTTTCTGGAAGAATACACACTATTTACTAATTACTTTTTTCTGCGCGGACAACGACGCAGGCAAAAGCTAGTTTTAAGTAATTCTTGCATTAAACGAAACGTCAATAGTCACACAACAAACTGCATTCATCTACAAAACTAGTTAAAAACCCTCTTTAGCTGAATTACAGTTAAAAAAAACTATTAATTAAATAAAAAATGGACAAAGGTAATCTTACTTAGTTTATTTTTTGTTCTCAAACCACCACCGCATCGAATCAAGTATTTATTTGAAAGTAATAAAATTAAATTCACGACAAATTTGAAACCTCGTCAAGTCATTAGTGTCTTTAACTGTCGATAAAGAAAATTTAACGACCACTGTTGGGCGTCGACAGCGGTCAAGCGTGAACCAGGCATAAAACATTGGTTCTTTATATATTACTTCTTACTAATATTACAAATCCAAAAGTTGGATGGATGCTTGTTAGAGTTTGCAGCCTAAACGGCTGAACAGATCTCGATGAAATTAAGCATAGATGTAGGGGATAGTCTGGAAGAACACAGGCTAATTATTTTTGTTTTTTTTTTTAATTCCGCGCGAACGGAGTCGCGGGCGAAAGCTAGTTAAAAAATTATATAGTGATCATATGTAGAAAATATAAAAAAATAATCTTAAACAATTTTAGAAATTCAACTAACAACAAAGTTCATCCCTGTCAAGTTAATGCAATTCCCTAGCACATAATTCTCATGTAAAGCATGTAATTTACAAAACATTTTTTTGTGATTCATCGCAATTTTATGGTGTTAAATTTTTTTCCAATAAGATTCTTGTAACAGTTTAACTATATAGACATAGACTTATTTAAACAATAAATAGTAAGTTCATTTTAGTTCAATAGGTTTTTTCTGTCAGTAAAAAATATGTAAACATCGAAATAAGACTTATGTACACCTCCCCCACATTGCCCTCGTTATGACCATCCAAAAAGAAACAATAATATCATAAATCGAAGCTGTCACATGTAGAACTTGTATAACCGAATTTTATACGTGATTTTATGCCCTCGGCGCGTGCGCATACGTTAATGACGTCACGTCATTTTATGAATAATATGCGTTGTAACATTTTACGACGGGACTGAATCGCAGTGATAAAGCGCTCGATACATTAAGCGACGTGTTTAACGCTAATTGGAGTTTTTTAGTGCCGTTACAAATTATAATTATAACCGTTTTAAGTTATAACTTAAAAGGTTTATTCGCTTTTTTATCTGAGCAGGTTCTTTTATCTTAATTACCTATAGTTGATGAACCCATCAATTATGATATCGAATGAAAGCGCGAATTGTCAAGGACTTTAATAAATAATAATTTAAATCTTACGAAGTCTGAAGTTTTTTTTTCTCAAAGCTAAAAGCTAGCATTTTCCCAATTTATCTATACATATAATAAAATTGGAGTGTTTTTTGTAATGTCAAAAGAAAAATTCAAGATTTCGGGGAGTTAATGTATTTGCGTTGCTGATAACGACAACCGCATCTAAACTTTTTGTCTGTCAGTCCGCAAGTCACTTTTTTCCGGGTAACCTCCGAAAGAGATTACATAGAGTCGATATTATATGCTACTTTTTTATCTTAATATTGCGTGAACGAAGACAAGGGCAACAGCTAGTTAAATTATAAAATGGTACAATGCGATGTCATTTATTCTACAAACAGATAGAGCAAATACTACTCTACACCTGTATATACAATATGTAGAGTAAGTAATGTACCTCTAAAATTTAAATAAAAACACTTAACACTGACTACTTTCCGTTCCGTTTCACAAAATGAATGAAACAGAATAATCCTTAAGCAAATAAAGATGTCTTTATTAGTCGGTGCATTATTGCGTATACGACATTAAACTATGAGCATAACCGGGGAATGTATTCCGATCTATAAACAGTTTATGAGGCACGTCGCCGGTACATTTACGAGGCACGGTATCCCGCTTTACTACGGGACAGCGATTAGCCAAAATCCTTATGGCGCGATCGTAAATAACGTTTAAAAAATCACTGTTTATAATAATAATGTTGTCCCAAAAAGGCAGATCGACTTTTAAATCTCGAAATATGAAGCATTGATGACGTAAATCTATACTATTATAAAGAGGAAAGATTTTTATTTTTTTATGTATTGGAATAACACAAAAACTACTACACCGATTTAAAAAAAAAATTCCTTTAGAATGCTATATTTTTTTTTTTAATTTCACGCGGAAAAGTCGTGAGCAACAGCTAATGCCTTATGATAGATGTCTTCCCAAGGAAAAAATTTTAAAATCAATACAAATCTCAAGGTTTTTGTTGACTCATAATTTACTTTCATCTCTTTCTTTGAGTTTGGATTCCACTCAGATTAAAACAGTAAATGTTTTCTCATTATATCGATAAAGATTGTAAAACCTAAAAGTAATTGCAAAGATTCTTTCAAAATATATGGCTGAAAGTTGAGTGTTTTGATAAATTGAAACCATACATAGATTTAACAACACATTTGTATATAAACGGTACCCTACCAAAGAAATATATCGCATGTTTTTTATTGTGACGCGTTTATGAGTGCAGACATTTTTTTTATAGTGATGCGACACACGTCGATATTCAGCTCGATATTTTTTATGATCGAGTTTAATTTATTTGTTGAATCGTAAACGTCGACGAGGAGTATCGCTCGTTGCCTGAGAGATTATTATTTGTTGCCGGCGCGGTTTTTTAACGACCGCCATTACATGATTGCTCGCCGATTCCGCGTTTGCTTGTCCACTAAAAATATCCTATGTCTTTTGTTTATCAACGCTTGGGATGAACGCTAGTGACGAATTACTAAATGATTTCTTGATTTTTTTTTATAACATAAGGTGGCAAACGAGCAAGCGGCCACCTGAAATCGCCAAAATGGCGAAGCGACCGCTGCCCATAGACATCCGCAATTGCAGATGCGTTGCCTACCCTTATCCGACGGAGGAGGAGACGCACATAAAGAGGATATTTCCCCTTCCTATGCATCTCCTCCACCGTCAAATCCACTTCCTCTTCCCAATCTCTCTTTATAAGAAAAGGGTGGTAAAGAGAAAGGGACTTAAATTAGGCCTCCGGCACCACACTCATCAGACGAAACACGGAATTGTTTCCATTTCACGCCTGTCTTCTGTGTGGTCGTGGTATTACACCGGGCGTGCCGGCCCGTTCGTGCTAAGATGTTAAAGCGGGCACTACCACTGTTAAAATTGATTGATGATTCTACATATCTTATTAGTGGAAAAAGAATTTCCTGTCTTTGCCGCTCAAAGATCGAAAATTTGTATGAGATATGCCGATGTACTTTATGATACTTTCTCTCAAAATTTCGTGTTAGACCCCTAAATCAAAATTATTTTGTAAAAAGGCCTCTAACTAAACTTACGAGAGAATAGTGAGATACAGTATCTATCTCTTTTCCACATCCCATTTATTTAAGGCCCAATACAGCTATTTCAGTTTTTTCAGGAACTGTGAATACCTTTGTACAGTTTGATCAAAAGAAGTACTTTTTAAAGTTTTAAAGGATTTAAAACAGTGCTCTCCTTTCATGTGCCTTAAGCAAGTTAGTATGAATCCAGAAGGTAACACCAACTTCTGATATCGCTAATAACAATAAAAACTTTTAACTTTGTTAGCGAAAGACAATTAAAAAGATACTCAAAGAAATTGGTAGTAGAATTGCGAATACAAAATCAACAATGTACGCATTACGTTCATAAAGTGCTACATTGAAAGTTCAATAAAAACTGTCGACTTGAAGACTTTTATCTGCGATTCGATATTTTGTTATTGCAGCTATGAATTCTTTATCAATCGGTAAACGGTTGGAATCGGGAGTTGAACAGAATTAATACTAAAAAGTTACATTTGTACTACGAAAATTAATTTATGTTACGAATATGTGTTTATTTACATTACATTAGAAAAATTATCAGTGTTTCTCTACTATATTGTGGACTGTTGCTCGCTACTTCGTCCACGTGGAATTAAAAATAGTACAAAATATAACCTATTCTTTCATTAATAAGGCAGCTTTTTAATCGTGCAACTATTTTATAGTTTATATAGTTTTTCAATTGTTTCATAGATACAACAATACAAATCTTTCCTCTTTAAAATATGAGTATAGATTAAGTAGTGAACAGTATTTTGGTATTATACTGTAAGTGATACTATTAGACAGAGCTATACTAAATCAAGTTTAGTCAAAGATATTAGACTCGGCAACCAAATGCGAGAGGCGTAGGCGAGAGGCCCTGCTAACGAGGTTAGTTCTACCAGAAATGTATAGAGCCTGCATAGGTATAGAAAATATCATAAAAGAAAAATAGGTGATAGCTAACGAAACGGAGCTTGTGACACATTTTTGACATTGACAGCATGGCGCTAGTGAGCTTATAATTTAGTCTGTTTTTTGTCCACCTAGTTGCAAAACTATCTATCTGCAATTTAGAAAAGAAAAATAAACTCCATCCGAAACCCGTTTATGTATTTGATATCTTTATTATTTCTTTTTCTCTTCATACGTTTATAATAAACCTCCACAGACATTCAAACGTCAAAGTAAATCAATTTCTTTTGCGACTAAGCAGAAAAAGTATTTCGAAATTAAATATAACTCATTTCGAGTCTCCTTTCATAAAACCTCTTTCCTAACGCGACATTGTAAATAACCCAACAGATTGTATCACCGAAACTGCGTGCAAAATTCAACCTTAACACCTACTGTTTTGGTTCAAATTTAAATGTAGATTTGTAGGTTTTTTAAAGTAGCAGGATCGGTATCGAGTGAAAATTATCCACCCCAATCCCTTTGAGGCGATTTGTCGTGATCCGAGGAGTCTTTTGTTCCACTTGAAAGGTATTTTTCTGCGCGCATTATTATTACGCTTACACGGGTCGAAAGGATTTTAATACGATTGTTATTTTCGTGTTCGATAATTTTTTTAAATTATATTTTCTTGCGAAAGATCAAAGGAATATGACGTAAAGAGTAAAAAAACAGCAATATAAGTGTAGTGGTTAATATTTTGTTTTGTAGTGACTTTAATAATCTTCACCGATTGAAAAGTTCAATTAGAAAAAACATTATTTGTACCAAATTTTGTTTATTGAATACAATATCAAGTCGCTTGATGTCTATGTACATTTTACTTGCAAATCTGTTTTTCTCTATTCAAACAAATATGATATCGGGAATATAGAATCAAAGACTTTTAATGCATTCCCAATATTTGCGAAACCATTGCGGAGTTTTATTTGACCCTTATTTGTTTTGACAACCTCTATCAGATAGTTTGGCAACTAAACAATCTTTGTATTTGTACACTTCTATATTTGAAAGCCTATAAACTTCAAAAAGTCAAAGGAAATTCGAATTTCGTCCTTAAAAATATACGACTCAATTTAAAATGTCAATTTCAATTGTATTTAAAATTAGGTCTTCAATTGTTTTTCGAATTTGCATCTTATTACCATCTGTTTAAGTACAAATTGACTTGACGTGCAATCTAGGGGTAGAAAAATTGCTCCTTCCTATTTTTTATTTACATAAAATGTACGCGAATGTAAATGATTCCATTCGATTGATGCTTTGTAAGATTATCAGGTGAATGTATTCTCTCCCATTCTATCTAATTTAGATTCGTATTTGTTTTCCTTATCTCTTTAATACTGAAAAAAGTAATTTGGTGGCGGTTTATTGTTGAAGGAAAATTACGTTTAAGCAAATTATAGAGCAGTCCTTTAATGTATATTGATGCTAAGAGGATCGCGGTGTTCTAATTTAGATTATACGGATCGCTCCCCACCTGTGGTTATATTAAATTGGATCCTTGGTGGCTTCTATTGTTTGAACATCTGTCAAAGGTGTTATAGCGAACCAGACTATAAACTAATCAAACACTTTAAACAAAACAAGCCCTAGCAATGTTCGAAACTAATGTTTATTGGGGGTAATCATCACCAGCTCACTATAAGTCCCCACCGAGGGGCTCGGAGCCTACCCTAAAGTTAGGGTGACTAGGCCATAGTCAACCACGCTGGCCAAGTGCGGGTTGGTTGACTTTACACACATCTTTGAATTTCTTCGCCGCTCTGTGCAGGTTGCATCGCGATGTTTTCCTTCACCGTAAGAACGTCGGGTAAATTATGTATATATGAAAATTCCAAAAATCGAAAATCACATTGGTACATGGCGGGATTCGAACCCAAGACCTGTAGATTACAAGTGCTTAAACCACTGAGCCACCGACGCTTTGGGGAAATACGTGTGAGAAAATAATTTCCTCTTTCTACAAAACTACTCTATTACTCATATATCTAATGTAAGATCACATTTATTTGCAATGCATAGTGTATTTTGTAATCAGTGTCGTGTCCAAAATGTGCCCAAAAAGGTTTGGCATTCCTGACCAAAAGTATTATTCAGTAGATTATGAGTATACTATCTAAAGGATTACCTCGTTAACTTGAAAAAAAAAATGATTTTTCATGAAAATCTTTTTACAATTTTTTTTCCGGATAATACTATCGAATATTTTATAGTCGACTTTACTTTGAAGCAATAGCAATTCGCTTACAGCCTAATAAAAACACAATTCAAATTATTCTAATAATAAAACGCCATCACTCACATGAATTACAACTAACACAATTTTACACCATACGATTATTTTTAGAAAATCGTTACCGTTACGTCCCCGTTACAACACTATTCAAAACTTCTCACATAAAACCGACACTATACAACATTTATAAATGCCAATAAATTATTTACATTTACACTACAAAATTGCGATGGATATGTAAATCTTTTTAAACATAAGAGATTTACAAAATAAAAGTTTACTTCCACTTAAGGCGTAGCCGCACGATTCTTGCTGCGATCGTCATTTTGATTAGCACTGCAACCGCACCAGTAGTAATTTGACTGATTTACTACTAAAAACCCCACATGCGGCCAGAATCGTACGCTAGGTCTTATGCGATTAGAAAATCGTAAGGTATAAATATTGAATCAGTGCAGCAAACCCTCCACTAAAGTTTACGAGTGCATTGTTTTATTAATATCTATAAAAAGTGCTTCCCAGAAGCATTCTTATAGCTCCCCGCGTTCGCAATCTTTATAGAGTCGCTAAGTTTATGACTGTATGCCAGATTAGATTTTGCTATTTCGATACGGAATACTTATAAGAATGTTATTTAAAATTTATTGGATAGTTTAGTTACGATGTGATAAAGTCATTTACTAGATTATTTGTAACTTGTGAGATATTTCTACTGTTAATAACTGTAATCTTATGTGTTCTTTCAGACTATCCTCTACATCTATGACAAATTTCATCGAAATCCGTCCAGCCTTTAGGCTACAAACTCTAACAAACATCAATACAGCCATACATCTAAACTTTTGTATTTAAAATATTAATGAGATTATAAATTACATAATTTAGACGAATATAGAAAATTGTCTTGTTGAAATTTTACACAGATGTAGAACATAGTCTGGAAGAACGCACCTAGTAACATTTTTTTTAAATTTCGTTGAACAATCACCAGCCAACGTTGGTCTATATAAAAATACGATGTAACCGAATAAAAGTGTCTCTGTAAGTTATTTTATCTCATTTCAGACTGATTCATCATCACCTGAAGAACCTTACCAGCCGGAGAAATCATCATCAGAATCCATTTTCTCTTCTATAATACCAGATAAGTTATCTGGCTCCATATGCACTGCTGTTCTCTTTATGCTGGGATGGAAACTTCTAGCGAATAAGCGATGAATTTACATCAAACAACGAAGAAGTAAACAATAAATGTGATAAGAATATGTTAATATTATTCTGTTAATCACGTTATTAATAACAGTTGTCTAAACGGTTATATAACAATAACTCTTTAGACGTCGCTACCGTCAACGATTAGACGTTTTGTATATTTATATGTATAGCCGAAATATATTAATCGAAATCGCTTGTTAGTTGCACTTAATGCTCTCGATTTAAATTAAATTTACAAAATGTAATCCAAAGATGTTTTGAAATGATTAAAAAAATGTTATCATTATTTTTGAAATGAAATCGATTAAAATTATAATGATTGATTAAAATTCGATGACTTATATCACCAAGGCGCGAAAATCCAGCCAGTAATATTTTTATGTAATATTTTAGGGCACAAAAGTCAATTTACTTACAATAAATGGAAATATCAATTTTAAATGACTTTTTTAATTAATTGTCAACCAGACTAAAATATTGTAAATACACACTTTTACTTATAAATTTTAATGAGCTGGGAGACATAATAAATGATTTACGAGTTTAGTGTTTTGCTGCTAATAAAGTTTATATGTTTTTTAAAGAACATTTTCTTCATTTGTAAGTAAAACTATCAGAAACAAAACTTACGGCGATTGTTTTTGAAATGGATTTATTAAATTAATTAGAAATAAATCAACGAGAAAAGTAATAATGTAATACTTATAGAATGAAATATGCTTTTGGTGTTAAATGTAGAATTTCGTATTGACAAATTTTAATGCACAATTTATATAAAAAATATTTAATAAATCTGTAAGCAATTTTTGATAATTATACCGTACTGAAATACATACGTCGATTTAAACGTTTTAATGCGAAATATGCCTATAACTTTATATAATATTTGCCTATTGATTCTGATTGAATCAATTTTTATTTAAAAAATAATCTTACCACACAACAAAACTCACAGATATTGTATAAGTTTCATGCGTACTGTGTCATCAAATTAAATTTTTTTACTGGTTCTTTGTCTGTATGTTATTGTAATTCAATTCAAATTTGTTGTTTATCTTGGTTTTTTAATGCTCTGAATCATTTAAATGGAAAATATTTAAGTTACTATACTATAATATTACGTTTTACTTTGTGTGCCAGCCGTCTACCAGTTTCTAAACCCAAACATAATAGTGGCTTAATACATGTTACAAAGTTGAATTACTTATGAAAAATTGGTAACACAGTATGTTTGAGCTCATATATTTTTACATTCCTAAGTATTGACCAGTCGCGGATTTGTGAAGAAAAAGATATTTCGTTTTCTTAAATCAAAAACACGTCTTCATTTGTTCCAAAGAGAGCAGCCTAAAATTATCATCGATTGATCTCATTATATTATTTTTGTATTAAAAAACTTTTATACTAGTATTAAATAAATTAGATTATTATTTAGGTTACGTGCCAAGCCGTTTGAGAATTATATCTGAGGTCTATTTTATTACAACTATATATAATATATTGATGTAAATAATTTGATTTAAGTGAACGGTAGTCCGTCTTTTTGTATCACAACATAATTTAATTCTGATACGTCCTATCCATACATCGTAACGTAGCCGCAGCAACAATATTTTAAAAAGCAACCTGTCAAAATTACAGATAATGAAATTTTAAATTAAAATGGTAAGAAAGAGAATTCTGACTGGGCTAGTTACCGTTTGTTTATAAGATTATTTTTAAATTGTAATTTTATTAAGTAACTAATCATTAAAATATATTAAATATATGACATAGTTCTTCGCTAGCTGATTACTCAATAAACTAAGTTATTAAGAGGCTTCAAATTTAAGTATTTTTATAATTGTGTGGTTGCGAGGAGATATCAATCAGTTCCGTTCATAGCAACGATATTAAAAAAAAAACAATGTGTTTAAATCAGTTTGATTTTAATTCGCAAATTAGACAAAAGGTATTTGGTTATTCGACTAACATTATTTTAGAAAAAAACCTTAATAATCAAATTTATTAAATATCAAATACCATAATTGGTTCTAGGTACTTGTGATTAAATAGTATTTTTTCAGAACTATTTTGTGTCTGGGAACAACACATATTGGGAACAATTTATGTTATTTTTTTAGCTGTATTATAGTTTATTTAGTTTTTGTGCTTAGTTAAGGTACAACAAATTACGGAAGGATGTGTTCAAATGTGATATATATTTATTTAGGATGATAAAATAGATTGTGAAAAAGAAGTTTTCCTAATGATCTCTCGAAAACTCTTATTTGCCGTTTATTGTCACGTTCCATATGATGTACGAGTGAATATGAAACATTTAATAATTCCTCACATTCCATTAAAATGTGAATCATTAAACTTTAATGAAATCATTATAATATTTATTGTCGTAGAAAAACATAATAACGTTATTCTGTAATAACTAAGCATTTAAAATGTATTTGCAGTTTTTTAATGTGTCATATTCACTAGTACTTAGAACAAAACAATTAAATTAATACGATGCATAATAAGAGTTTTGTACATAAATTTTAATTGGTATGCTTATTGCTCTTTGTAAGGAATTGTAGAGAAAATTTCTAAATTTCCATTAATAACGCTTTATATCACATATATTTTGTGCAAAAAATGAAAGGCATCGGTCATACAATTTGTAAAAATTATCATTAAAATTTTAATGAATCATTATAATGATGTTAAACCATTCAATTATTAGATTAGACACACAATTCATTTATGTATTTTAATATTTCTTGCCTTACATTTTCTGTGCATAATAAATGTGCTCGCTTACTGCAGTACTAAGTGTCTATACTCGTACCTAACTATTGAATTCTAAGCAATAATAATATTTACTCTTAGTTTTAAGGTCTCACTACCACGTATTTCTTATTCTCAATGTCTTTGAAATTTTTCTTTCCTCGTACCTTAAGTTTGATAAAATTTCGTATAATTTTTTTTGTCATTTATCAGTGATATAAATTATGTAATTATTTTTTCATTATACAATTTTTATTTAAAATGTATCTCTAAGAAGGCGAAAGATCTAGATTTATTACAAGAAAGCATAATCGTGTTTACTTTTGCTTCATTATATTTCTCAGTTTTTGGAGGAGTTGTAAATTTAACGTCATTCTTCGGTTGAAATATAGACGAGAATTTATTTTTAAAATAAAATTTTACAATGCATATACACTGCCGACTTTACACAAATCTCCCCCTTTCTAGGGAGATTGACTAAAGACAGAGGTAACATGTTTCGCCATTAAGAACTCAAAATATAGAATATTTTCATTTGTAAATAACTTGAATCTGTATGTAATTCATATCACTGCGTATTATTTTTAAAATTGTGTGATTAATTTAGCTTAATTCAAAGGCCTGTATATTTTAGATAATTTTAATTTAGATTTTTAATTAGTGTTAATTTTAATCTATATTTTCGAGTCATACCAATTGACTTTAGTAAGTTTGTATTTTTAAAGCGAGCGCACATCTTTGACTAAACTATATCCCAACTGTTTTGCGATTGTCGATTGTTACGCAGCCAATTCAATTGTTTTGTTGCACAATTAAAAATCGAGTAGTGTGCGCATCTTCATATAAGATCATAGGAATCGCGATTACACAGTTATGCGATGTTTTAATCAAAGGTGTGCGCGCGTTCTATTTCAGAACTGCCAACATTATTTCTGTTTTCACTATTTTATATTCTTTATTTGAAAATAATATAATTTTGTAATTAAAATTTTAATGAGTTTTATTTAAAGTTTTGCGCATTTCTAAATTTGAACCTTTGCACAAATAATTGAAGACGACTTTGCACAAATAAGAGAGAGACGAAGATATCGAGGTCAAAGGCCATATTGAATCCATGCCTTAAAATTAGCCAAGCCATTAAAACTAGAAAAGAAAAAAATAATCATTGCATAAATAAATATAGCATTAAAGTTATAATTCAATCTGGAAAAATAAACAAAAGATTTCTACTTTATGGAAATTCATTTTCATAAATATATCTGCATAAATTTTGCAAAAACTACACTTGATTGTTAGAAAAGTTACTTCTTTCCTTTTGAATATGGCCTTACCATTCAGACTTTAAAAAGCACACTTCATGAGTAACTATAGTTTCACTTTTAAATAATATTTTCCTTCGCAAACGAGAACTTTACCAATTTCTTCTCCTAACGACGTTAAATCTGTCCATCAAAACTTTCACATGTACTGGAAACTGCGGTAACTTTGAAGTTTAAGTTACCACTGCACATGTTGTAAAAGTATCATCCGTCTAAGTTAGATCACTTCATACTGGAAACTACAGTTTGCCACTCACATTTGAGAAGTAAGTTTAAATTTCAAGTTTTAAGTGACCAAGAAATAAGCAATCCGAAAAGAGTTACAGAGATCGTGAATGTACTGTTCCGAAACATGTTGCGCAACAGTATAGTAATAACAGTAATAACACCCTCATCTTACTATTATCAATGTGAAAATTTAAATGGATGGATGTTTGTTAGAGTTTGTAGTTTAGACTGGAAGGATCTCGATGAAATTTGACACCGATGTAGAACATATCTGCAAGAATACTTTTATAAAGTTTTTTTCCGCACGGACAGTTTTTTTATTTAAAAAAATGATACCATTAAATGTATTAAAAAAAAGCTTGTCTTGGTAAGCAAAAAATAATAATTTTCATCTAGAAATTACTGAAAGCCTTTATTTAGCCAGCCAGTCAGACCTTCGTGCTAGTGTAGTACAGTATACAATTTTCATTATTCCCCACTGCACGTTTCCATTATCAAATAACTTGGTTAAAAACATATCGTCATATCTAGATGTATCATAATCAAAATAATAGTGCCCGCTGTAACATCTAAGCACGAAAGAGCCGGCACGACCGGTGTAATACCACGACCACACAGAAATCAGGCGTGAAATGGAAGCAATTCCGTGTTTCGTCTGATGAGTTTGGTGCCAGAGGCCTAATTTAAGTCCCTTTCTATTTAACAACCTTTTCTTCTAAGGAGAGGATGGGAAGGGAAAGTGGATTTGACGGTGGAGGAGAAGCATAGGAAGGAGAAATATCCTCTTTATGTGCGTCTTTTCCTCTGTCGGATACGGGTAGACAACGCATCTGCAATTGCGGATATCTATGGGCAGCGGTCGCTTCGCCATTTTGGCGGATTCACGTGGCCGCTTGCTCGTTTGCCACCTTACGTTATAAAAAAAACATAATTCAAAAAATAAAAACAAAGTAATTATTTACGCATCATTATTTCTGATCAATTAATATATTAACACAAAGGATTAGATAAAAATCCTATGCATTTATTCCTTATTTAATAAACACCATATACAATCGTAATTATGACTTTGACATTTACAAAACATCAATCAATCACGATTATTGGCAACCGTCGATTCCTTGCATCACCCCATCGAATCTTTTGCATACGTAATATTAAAATATCACCACGCACTATTAGTTTTTCGTATAAAAAAACAACAAAATAACCAACTCATTTGAAATTCAAATATGAGAAACGAACCATGATTTATTTGCATATAGACAAGGTGCAAATCATCAATCAGATATTATTTCGATATTGTTCGATATGGCGATTAAAAAGTCATAACGGGAGGGTTCTTTTTACCAATCTTGTAATTTAGAAATCTCGACGAAAACAAAACTATTATACTACTGCAAACGTTTTATGACTTCTTACAATATACTAGCTAGGAATTTGTCCGGATGAAATAAAAAAAAAATAGTAAGTAGCCTTTATGTTATACCAGACCATCTATGTGCCAAATTTCATTGAGATTCGTAATGAAGTTTAGGAGATGTCTAGTAACATCCATGGAATCGTTCGCATCTATATTAGTATGAAGAATGATGTTAAAGCGAGAGGACAAAGGTTTTGTAACCGCATTGAGGTGTCTAAAAACCTGACGCGTTACAAAACAAACGCTAAAAGGTATCAATTATGTCCCCCAAAAATAACCTAAAAATAACAAAAATGAAAAAACCTCAGTCCTTTATAGACGAATTTCAGCGACAATAACAGAAAAAAAAACGACTATAAAATACAAATCCTCTTTTCATACCCACCTTGCGTACGTCTATAAAAGTTAAAAAAAAAAATATTCGTGCATCATAAAAACCACAATGCCACGTTTTATTTGGGCGGGTTTCTGCGGCGGGCCTCTGTATGCAAAATTGGTACGAAATTGAAAAACAAATTTGTTACATATTGCTTTTTTGATTCGGGGTGCGTTGTACGGATCGAGTTTGGGAGGTTATTCTGTAGCACAAAGAATTTATGCAAAAAAACTCTAACCTATTATAACCACATTTTTTTCCAATTTAAGTAATCTTCCACTGTTTTCGATCTAGGTTATCCTAAACATTTAGGGTGAGTTGCATCAAATCGCTGGTTATCGTAAAAGTTATAATAGGGTTACAAGTGCAAAAACATATTCTCACAGAGGTTT
>NW_013528526.1:1611717-1615263 GCF_000836215.1 Papilio polytes
TCGGGAATGTGCTGGTTAAGGTTTATAGTTAGTTAATGTAACTCACCCTTAGTAAATTTTAAGGTTATTCTAAATATTACCGTTACAAATATTTTTAACTTTAACGGTAACCGGCGATATGGTGCAACTCACCCTTAATGAATTATTGCTATCGCTAGCGACTTCGTCCGTTCGAAATTTAAAAAAAATGGTACCATATGAGTTCTTCTACCAAAAACAAAACATTTATCCATCTCTTTCGCATTTATAACACTAGTGAGAAGTTAGACAGTAAGATAGGTTTTTATTTTTCAAAACAAACTAAAAAAAATCATTTAAAACAAATGAAAAAAAGGGAAACAAAGAAAAGCGTTATTTACCTTTCCCGGTATACACTTTAAACATATAATACGTCAAGTATATTTTTCCTATTGAACAATTTCAGAATAACCCTGTCGTGTTAACAGAAAGGGGTTGCGATCACATCGCCTCGTGTTACTTCATTAAAGCAGTATTATTGTGGAAGTGTGTGTTAGAACACGCTTTATACATATTTTTTACGACCATATTATTTTATAGATGAAGCGTTTTATAAATGTATTTGGAGATTCAACACCTTTTTATTATGACACAATAAGAGCACAATATTCTTAAATATTAGTTCAGCTTTTCACCTCCGAATCCGTCTGCCTCCAATTAAAGAAACAAAAGTGAGTAGCCTTTGTGTTATTCCAGACTATCCTCTACATCTATGCCAAATTTCATCGAAATCCATTCAGCCGTTTAGTCTACAAACTCTATTAAACATCCATCCATCTAAACTTTCGCATTTACAATATTAGTAAGAATATTAAAGTACAGTTAACATAATTTGTCTTATACTTTTTAAAATAAATATCACTCTTGAAAAATAAGTTACTGGCAGATATTTTCCACGTATAAAAGATTAACATTATGACAAGTTATACGGCAAACATTCGGTAGGATAGCAGCGAGTAAAAACCTCTCGATGATAACGTTACACCATGTAACATTAGACGTCGTAACGATCAGAACACACCTTAGTATCTTAACTGTAGTCAATGGGCAGAAGTAAAATAACAAGGGAGAAAATTTAAATTCTTCTTTGACGTGCACTGCAGAAAAGATGTGGCCTTTCGATGGTCTAGGTAGGTCTAAAGGGAGGGTCGGTTACCATTATTATCGCTAAGGAGGGGATCATACTCTACACTCCCCTTCCAGATGTCCACAAAGTAGTCTCATTTCCTTACTCTTCTGCTACCACTATTCCATCTGAACCTTCCATTACTTAGCATAATTCATGTCATGTAACTCAATTATTAGAACCAACTATTAGACGGTTCAATTTAAAATGGTCGATCGTTATCTTCACTTATGACACTAGGGTATTGTGAGCTAACCTAACGCATTATCTAACGCTAATTCCATCCATCGGCCGTCATCGCACGAAATAGCCGGAATCAATCATGACATGCTCGCACATTCGCTTCTAATATCACTTAAACACGCTGCCCACCCTCAAATGGGAAACCTTAATAATGTTCGTGTATTGTCATAGAGTATTCGATGTTAATGAAATCAGTTTAATACCTACGATGACGTTGTAACTGAGAAACAAAAAGCTTGGTTTTATTCTTGATCTTCGATTTATTTATTTGGATAATAAAAAACAATATCCTAATACTGTTTAGAATTTATTAAAATTAAGTATGAAATTTAATTTAAGTCGCCTATATTCATAATTTTAGCTATAGTGTAATCTATTTAGTATTAGTCATGAAATTAATATTTCCTGGTTATTTTTTTTTAATATAAACGTTTTGTAACTAAAATTAGTTATTAACATTTCCTGCTTAGTCTATGAGATGTAAAATCATCCCTTGATTGTAGGTGCAATGGGCGCTGGACATTCAATATCGATGCAAATGTCTCGGTCTGGCCGCACGAGGGCGCTACCGCTTTCATAATTGTTATGCTTCATTTAGACATATTCCGACTCTCATATTTTAAATGAATAAACATTATCCTGTAATATACGCGGATAAACCTTTGTTGTTTAATTACTCGTATTTTAATTCTCCCCTAGCCGTCATTTTGAAATTTAACCTCCTTACAAAGAGATTCAAAAACATATAGAAGAAGCATAGTTGACACTCCACTTGAAACAACTAGCGCTACCTGGTGTCCGTAAAATCATACTTAATACTTTAAATTATAAATTCGAAAGTGTAGATGGATGGATGTTTGTTAGAGTTTGTAGCCGAAACGGCTGAACAGAATTCGATGAAATTTGGCATAGATGTAGAGGATAGTCTGGAAAAACAAATAGGCTACTCAGTTTTGTTTTTTTTTGTAAACTCATGCGAACGTAGTCAAGTAATATTATAAATGTAAAAGTTTAGATGGATGGATAGATGAATGCATTTTTGTTTGAGTTTGTAGCCTAAACTGGTGAACGGATTTCAATGAAAATTGGTAGAGGATATTCTGGAGAACACATAGGCTACTCACATTTTTTTTTAAATAGAATCGGACGGAGTAGCGGGCGAAAGCTAGTAAACAAATAAATAAAACACTGAGAATCGTCTCGGCGTGTCAAATTTGACATCAAGATATTACCGTACCACGAAGTTTCTGGAAAAAAATATTCCCTATGTCTAGTCCGTGTATTTCTTAAATGTCTGCCTCCTTAGTACAGCCTACCCAGTTTCATCAACTTTTGGAATAGTTAAATACTGCTAAATGAATAAAATCTGTTAACACATTTCAGTCCTTGGGCTAACAACACAGGTTAAAAACACCTATTCATATTCCCACAGAAAATGACTACAGATAATAAAAAACCTATTAAAGTATGACACGTGTCGAAAAATTAGCCCTCTTTTGTTGTAAATATGATCTGGCAACGATCAATGCACCTTTGTACGTTGCTCAGCGAATCCGGTGTGAACTGGATTACTCCGGGACTCGATTTAAGGGTAATCTATTTGAGGTTACGGATTTTAATTGCGGTATTATGTAGTTATTAATTTTTTAATAGGATTTACTATGCTCTTTATGGACTATCTTCGGAAGGTGGGATTTTTAATGAACATTAACTAAATAAATTTTGTGTGTCAGATGAAACCCTCCCGGGTCTCTAATCTGTGACTAGATTTGAGTCAACAAGGCTAACCTATTGGTTAATAACTTTGGATTTCTTCTCATATGTGTGCAAATTTCAAGATGTCAACCAGCGTAAAATGAAACTATACTACGATAGACTGCTTTTACATATATATTTTATTATTCAGTACTGTTTAAAAAACATTGTGAGGTCTTAAATACATCTACCGTCATCAAATCATTAGGTATTTAATAATTTATTCCGAAGGAACGCTTCTGGAACGAACGCCTCACAGTCACGTGACCGACACGTGGTAGCCCGCCATTTGTAAAACTCGACCAAGATACTCGTTTTCGCGCGCGCGCAAGCACGAGTATCTTGCCTCCGTATATTTTATTCCGTTTTAATAGGAAAATGTCATCTTCGGACCTGCAATCGGT
>NW_013528526.1:1618467-1635944 GCF_000836215.1 Papilio polytes
ATTATGTATTATCACATATGTAGATATAGTGTCACATTGGATTTATTCTGTAAAGATGCTATATTCTCGTTATTAAATAAATAAAAAAAAATAAAAAACATAATAAGAGCTTTACTCCGATACCTTTCACGACTGATTAAAGGCGTTTCTTAATTGGTCATATTAACGGCTATTATTTCAATCATTTGATTGCCGAATTCGTTGAATAAATATTGCGTATGTTATTTTTAATTTATTTAAAACCTTAATACTATTACAATAAGATTTAAATTTATTATTACAATCTAGTGAACATTTTTTACAATTTTTGTATATCCAGTTTACAGTATACAAAGGAATCAGAATCACAAACTGTTTGGGTGGCTACGAAGAGATGATTACCAGTAATTTGTGTTGTATTGTTTGCATTTATTCGTGTCTTTAGTTTATTTATAGGGTGTAGGATAGGGGCAGATTGACTGTGGATGGCTACAAAGGTAGAGGAAGACCGAAGGAAGTATGGATGGATTGTGTGATAGACATGCTTAAGAAAGAAATGGATTCAGATATGACGGCTGATAGAAATGTAAAGAGTAGCACATACTGTGCCGACCCCCAAGGAATAGAGGCAGAATCATCAACACGCCTTGTACTTTAGAAACTCGAAACATTAAGAATGTAATTCAGTAATCAGTTTACAATAGAGGGATGCAAATCTTGATAGTCTTCATAGATTATGTGAAAAATAACTGGTTATTCCGGTTTGGCTATCTGTATTTTTGAGTTTATTCGAGCAACGTAACCAGCATTGTATTATTTTTATCAAAAATCAATTGTTCCCTTCGTAGTAATTCCGATGCCCGCAAAAATCATAATCAGCGTAACAGCAACCAGACGTGTTAAAACGAAATAAAAAAATCCCACCACAAGATGGGGTTTGACATAACCAGTTAACGTTGATCTCTGTGATTCGCTCGTTAACTCTTCATTTGTAAAGGATCTACAAGCGTAGTGGGTCTCGATTTATTTGTTACCAGAGTATTAATGGTTTCGGAGCGAACGAGACGCGCGAAATTTAATCTTGCGCGCAAAAAGTATTGAATAGAACGGGACAAAAAGAATGTGATAAATGGATCGCCTGGGTCATCATGCTCGCCTGGTACTTGCATTCTAGTTTTAGAACAAACGTGTATGTACAACCTTACTAATATTATAAATGGATGGATGGATGTTTGTTAGAGTATGTCGCCAAAACGGCTGAACGGATATCAATGAATAATCGGCATATACTTTTGTTTTATTTTTAATTCCACGCAGACGTGGTCACGGACAGACCCTGGTATAACATAAAAAATTAAATATTCTACCGAAAAAAACAAAAAAAAACTTAATAATTCTAGTGTCTTGGTATTATGGTTTTAACACCCTGATGCTAAATTTTTTTTCATTAGCATTTAACCATCCAATACAAAATCTTTCCCAAAGGGTAACTAACCCTAAACAGCGATTTCCTCAACAAACCATAAGGCGGGGAGTAATCCATCATGAGTCCATCGCCGTTGCATTATACTATAATTACGTAGACCTATCCTTAAAGTTTCTATTTACTATTAGTAAAACATCAATCGAATTAAAACCTTATTGCGTACTGTTACCGAATACAATCGCATACAACTTTACATAATGCAGTTGAAACTTGTTGGAGCGGTATACAACAAACAAGGGTTACCAAACGCTTCACCACAATTTTAGTTCCTTAGACACGTGTCTATTGTTTGGTAGAAGTTTAGGGAACAAATTATATATCTTTACACGTGCTCACTGCGTTTATTTCGTTGTTGATTATCATTGCTTTGTTATATTTATAGACTACTGTTTATGTTTATAATGTAAATGTTAGAACATAAATTGTCGTTTATTAAAAAAATGAACTATGTGTAATATAAGTAACTATGAGAAATAAGAATTACGACAATAAAATTTGCTTTTGCAAAAATAGCAAAAAGCGAACATCACGCGGTGTTCCCAGGCGGTCACCCATCCAAGTACTGACCGCGCCCGACGTTGCTTAACTTCGGTGATCGGACGAGAACCGGTGTTTTCAACGTGGTATGGACGTTGGCGACAGCTTCACGTTATTTTACGGTAAGAATTAAAAATCTAAACTATTTAAAAAAATAGTATATCCTACTAATTACAACATATAAGGAGCTTATCTGTGTTTTCTTTTTGTGAATATGAAAAAAAACAGCAAAAAGCCAACATCACGCGGTGTTCCCAGGCGGTCACCCATCCAAGTACTGACCGCGCCCGACGTTGCTTAACTTCGGTGATCGGACGAGAACCGGTGTTTTCAACGTGGTATGGACATTGGCGACAGCTTCAGGTTATTTTACGGTAATAATTTAAAATCTAAACTATTTTAAAAAAAAATATAACCTACTACTAACAACATATAAAGAGCTTATCTGTGGTGTTTTCTTTATGAGAATATTAAAAAAAAAACAGCAAAAAGCCAACATCACGCGGTGTTCCCAGGCGGTCACCCATCCAAGTACTGACCGCGCCCGACGTTGCTTAACTTCGGTGATCGGACGAGAACCGGTGTTTTCAACGTGGTATGGACGTTGGCGACAGCTTCACGTTATTTTAAGTACATTATGTTATTATTATAAGTATCAATTACTTTTTAAATTTATTACCAAGAAAGAACTGTTCAGCTTACATACGTTAAATTTATCTGAATGATCTGACTGCTTAGAGTGCAAGCTTTAAAAAAAATAGTACTCTATTCTTACGATGAATATCAGTGAAAAGTAACACAATAAACTGCTGTCTGAACTTCAGACATTTCCAAGCAGGCTCTGACCTCTTAGACACTATTATGCTCGAATCAAGTACCAAACAATAAGTATAGCGAAAAAAATTTCGTCGGAATAGAGGCGAAATAAAAAATCTCAAGTATACTTGTATTCAAGTATTTAAAATACGGTTGTTTAAAAGTGAATCCAGACATAAAAGTTGTAAAAGTCCAAAAAGATGGTCCCGTCACAAATGGCGTTTTCAGACAAGTATATGAATTAAAATGTATCGTTTGTCCCGCTGTCGAAAACGGCGCCACTTCAAAGGCTATCATGAACCACAAAGGAATCCTCTTTGCTGAAAACATGCATGAACGTGTGCTTTGCTGTATATCTTCTATACTAAGGGACTGTCCCACCACTGGCTGGTAAAGACTCAGATAGCTTAAAAATGACGTCACTGAGAGATAAGATAACATAATCCAATATTTCCATCACATATTTTCCATTGGATTGTTATCAGACAATTTACTATTAGGTGGGACAGGCCCTTATGCTTATTATTTATACTAATGTAATAAAGCGTAAACACATACTACTTAGTTATGTAGGATGTCAGGAATCACACTACATTTTTGAATCATTCCTTTTTTAATAAAAAGCCCAACATTTACAACACGGCTATATATCTTCACGCTATTAATCTTAGCGAGGAAATAATTTGGAAAAAAACGGTCTTGTGGTAAAGAGACAAAAGCTGCCAGCTTTTATAATCGAATGTCAAAGGCCTTCGTTGACGTCCGCAATTGAAGATTTCACAAATGTAAATTTTGAAAGAAATTCCTGCTTTCCTTTAAGTTTGCAGTTCGTTTAAGGTTAGGAGAACTGAAACTTTCTTATGAATTAACTAGCTTGTGCCCGCGAGTCAGTCCGCGTGGTATTTAAAAAGTGAGTATGTTTGTTTTTCCAGACTTTCATTTAAACTTCCGCATTTATAATATTAGTATGAAATATGAAACTATGAAGTATGATGGTGATTAATTTAATTTTATTTAAAAAAGAATACTAAATATTGAAGATTTTAATTAGATTTTCTCTGACTAACGCAGACACTTTCACAGTTAGCAGTAAATATAATGATATACAGTAACGTAAATTAAACCTTAACAATATTGTTTTAAGGATCATAATTCGCGGTTTCATTTTTGCTCATAGCAAATGTTGCAAAAGTATTAGGGGTATTAAATTAATATCTGTCAGCTTAAGGCGGTTATTATGAATCATTCGACACTCAAAGTGTGCGATATTAGTGAGAAACGCTTTGTGGGATTATGCTCTCAGTTTTTCTGTGATCTCTACTTACGTTCAGCATTCTGTTAATAATGAACTACCCACATTTTACACAGGATGTTACCAAAAAATTACATAGATATCAAAATTGAATGATCAAATCCTTTCGTTTATAACTGTAACAAAGAATAGCTTTTGGATCAATGTTTTATTTTATGAATTGATGGATCGTTTTTTACACGAAGTAATTCAAAAAATTTTTACCCCAGAATTTTACACCTATCAGTTTGCAAAACATGATTACAGTGATGTCCTCTTTTAAATGTCATCATCATCTTCTTCCAGAACTTTCCATAGATAGCGATTGTTTGTTTCGATGCTTCTAATATCTTCGGTGGTGACGTCATCACGCGCTAACTTCATGATTGACTCGAAATCATCGTTGTTCACTGAGGCGACTGACAATAAGGTTGTATCAGTGATGTTGATGGAGTCTCCCGCGTCTCCCCTTTCGTGTTGAGCTCTAGCGTCAAACCTGTTGGTTGCTCGATTCTGGAAAATACGATTAGTTACCTTAGTTCGATACTTGTGTGTAAAGCGGCTGGCTATAAACGGCTTCTCAGCATTAATAGATCTTGCCACATTTTATGTACCAGCTCTAAAGTTGTCGTATATTCAATTTCATGTGTGGTTTTTTTGTGGTAATACAAGTCCTATTTATATGATACCAATAATTTTTTATGCCTGCCAGAAGACAAGAAGTGTAGGACCAGAAGTCTAAAAGACCGGATAATAACTCAATTCACTCAATTCGGCATTCCAACTTGAAATACTAAGATTATGAGAAAATGCTGTGAAGATTGTGACGTTGGATATGAAAATCAATTGTATCTTTTCCCGTCTATCTTTTGTCCATTAAAGGTAAAGCAATTCATTTTCATGTTACAGTCGCCGTCTTTTTAAAAATATGTAGTGTTAGGAACAAAATTAGTACCGTGCTGTAGAGTTGGCGCAACTCTAGATTATCGGCATAAACGTCACGTCCCTAGCTGACAGCTGTCAATGTCACAAGAAGTATGGATAGATTGGCGCGTAACTTGAGTCTTGACGAGTATTGCTCTGAGTTAAAAGCGACAGTATCAATTAAATAAGTTGTCTAATAGTTTGTAGTACTTACATCTATAATAGCCATGTGAAGTATTGGAACTTCCAGTTTTAATGGTTTCACGTAATCAGGTTCCTTATTCTTATTCTCTTCAGCTTGTACCTAATTAAAAATAAAAACTTTTAGATAATCATTTTCTTCGTCAGATTGATAATAAAGAGGACAGATTTGTATTTTTGTAGGTATTGAAATTCTTTCACTATTAAAAAGACATTATCACTGAGTATAGGCTAAATTTTAAAATTTTACGCGGGCGAAGTCGCGAGCAAGTGCTAGTATCAAAATAAAATCTTATACTACGTCTAAATAGTTAACTGTTCACATTATTTCACGTTTATCTTGATACAATGAAATCTTACTCGTTTCTGTCGCCACTTCTCCAGATATGTGTTAGTAGACTGCAACCCACGCCGGCTCTCCTGGAGTAATCTATCTATGCGATCGTTTTTATTTGGAGAACTCCAGTTGTTAAGTACCTGAAATTATTAATTAGGATGCGAGTCAAAATAATAATAAAATCGCATGTGCTGGTTCAGTTAATGTACTAAAGGTTCAAGAATTAGTTATCTAATACGTGCTGGTTATCGGTTGTTATTTTACACCAAGACAACAAAAACGGATCTAAATTTTACAAATGCTACTCATTCTGAAGAACCTATACGTCCAAACGGATCAACAAAAGTAATTAACTAAGCGAATAAAGCATCTTACTAATCCTATCTTACTATCTTAATTAATATTATAAATGCGAAATTTTACATGGATGGATGGATGTTTGTTAGAGTTTGTAGCCTAAACGACTGAACGAATCTCGGTGAAATTTGGTATAGATGTAGAGGATAGTCTGGAAGAACACATAGGCATGCTGTGTCTTCTTTTTTTAATTACGCGCGGACGGAGTCGCGGGCGAAAGCTAGTAATATTATAAATGCGAAATTTTAAATGGATGGATGTTTGTTAGAATTTGTAGCTTAAACGACTGAATGGATCTCGGTGAAATTTGGCATAGATTTAGAGGATACTCTGGAAGAACACATAGGCTACTTATTTTTGTTTTATTCCATGCCGACGGAGTCACGGGCGATAGGTAGTTAAAAATAAAATAGCACTTACCACTGTCATAACAGCTAAAAATAGAACTTCAGAACATAAAAGAGGAAGATTCATTAATCTAGCTCCTTCCAGTAATAATACCTTCGTTTCTTCTTTCACTGATTCAGGCAATGTTTGAAGATTTTCAGAAAAGCTCTGAATCAGTCTAAGGGAGACATTACCAAGAACACAATCTATTACAAAGAGACACGAAACCAATGCGAACAGAAATAACACCATTCTTACTTTGTACATGACGGGAATTTTGTTAAAATAATTTTTACACTTGTAATAAATTTTCACATTGATTTCAAGCAACTGCAACTGCGACTGTGAATTTAACGTCTACAATATCAACATTATTCAACGGTGTCAAATTTCAAATGAGACTTGTCTATTTTTGATTGATCAAAGTGACAAAATGACAACCTATTTTTTTTTATCTTAAAGTAGGTAGAATCAAATAAAAAATTATCGGACACTTTCACGATGCTATGATTAAATCCAATAAACGTTGTTATTTCCTTAAATACAGTTTGTCTAAATAAGATAGACATAATAGCATAATCAATTGGACCAGAGAAAGGGCAGATAACCTAATAATCTTGTAACCATAGTAACCATGATTTTGTTATGCTTAGCAACTACGTCAAGTTTGTTTTGTAAAAATTGCAGGGAGGAGAGATTTTAATCTTTGATTTTTGTATTTGAATCGTTTTGAAGTCGTAGCTGAGCAGAAAAATGGTAAGACTTCCAATACATTTATTTCAGTATTGGTGTAACTATTTATGTTTTAATTTGTTTAAAGATAAATGTTTCGATCGTTTACACAACCTGCAATGATGAGCACACAAAACAGCGATAAGAACATATCTTTTAATTACTTGTGGCAATTGTAGTAACAATTAAGTTGTTATTTCGTTTTCTCAATGTGACATTATCTATAAATCCTATTTTTCAGCCACCCAAAGGAAAAGGCGGAGCAAAGAGGGCTCCGGGTATGTAGTAAAACATTTTAAAATAATAACATAGCCCTTTTATTCTGAAATTATTCAAGTAACTAGAGTTGAGAGTGCTTAAAGTTCACAATGTGTCTCTAATTTCAGTGTGCCTCTTCTAAAACTAAAACATTGTTAATTCATGACATGTAGTCGAAACAATCTTAATTAATTTAATATTTTTTGTCCTTTTCAGCCATCGTTATAGATGGAGTGGACACATCTGAGATGACAAGAGAAAAGTTAGAGCAATTCACTCTCCGTGTCAAAGAGGAATTAGACAAAGAGAGGGAAGAAAGAAATTACTTTCAATTAGAGAGAGATAAAATACGCACCTTTTGGGAAATCACCAGACAACAATTAGAAGAAGCTAAAGCAGAACTTAGGAATAGAGAGAGGGCGACAGAAGAAGCAAAAGAGGAGAATGAAGCGCTTTTAGAAACTGAAAAGCAGAAAATCAAACATTTAAAATATGAACAACAGGCCGCTGCAGCCGCTTTAAGAGCTGAAAATTTAGTTGCGTTAAAGGCAGCTAAAGAAGAACATGCAGAACAAGAACTTGAACTGTTGAACGACAAACGAATGCTAAGACAAGAAATAAGAGAGAAAGCTCTTGCCGCTCAAGATGAATTGAGAAGAGCGAAATTAGTACACGCAGAGGAATTATCAAAAGCCCGAGATTATTTTCAAGAGAAAGCACGTCAGATAGAAGATAAAGCTGAAAAAAAACTTCATGAGACTAAAGTAGAGCTTACTGTGAAGCACAGAATGGAAATAGCAGAAGTTGAAGAGAGGAAAAATAAACAGCTTTCAGAATTAATCGCACATCACGATCGAGCTTTTACCGACCTCAAGAGTTATTACAATGACATTACACTTAACAATTTAGGTAATATCGTATTTAATACCTTTATAAAAATTTAAATATCCCAGATATCTATTCTCTTATAATAAAGGGGAAATATTTGTGTTTTTGTATGTATTGAAATAACTCAAAAACTACTGGGCCGTTTTTAAATATTATTATATTGTTAGAAAGGTAATTTATATCTGGGTAACATATAAATTACCTTTCTAACAATAGGCTATGTTTTTTTTTTAATTTAACGCGGACGATGCGAGCAACAGATTCATAAAATTAATTAACCTCACTTATCTCAGGTCTTATCAGTAGCATCAAACAGCAAATGGAAGAAATGCAGAAAGTAAAAGAACGAGCAGAAAAGATAGCTAAGGATGCAGTTGCTGAAGCGAAGAACCTGCGGGAACCTCTGGAAGCAGCGATTATTGACAACAAAGAGTTAAAGCGTCAAATGTCGAATTATGACAGAGACAAAGCTGCGTTGGCTGTAAGTAAACACTTTAAGTAAGGGTAAGTCAATATAGAATCACATTTTCAAGGATGAACAGCATTGATACAGATATGGAATTTCAGATAATTTAATAAGTCTAAATAATAATATGATCCAAAACGAAACACTTACGAAGTGCTACTAAAACTAATTAAAACCGATTGTCTTTTATTTCCAGGCAAAAACGAAACAGTTGGCATCATTAGAAAAGCAATTCGAAGTATTGAAATGGGAATACGAAGTACTTCAGGTTAGATTTGACAGGATAGAGAAGGAACGCAACGAACTGAAGTCGCGGTTCTCGCGTGCCGTTCTTGAAGTGCAGCAGAAGGTTTCCTTGAAGACTTCCCTTTTAGAAGCCAAGTTGCAGAGTTTGGAAGCCAGAGATTTGGGGCCTAAGGAAATACATGTAAGTAAATTATGGATTGATATTTTTTGTCAAAGTTTATTATACATCAAACTCATGTTATAAATGTTTAGATGGATGTATTGATGTTTGTTAGAGTTTTTTACTATAAACGGCTAAACGGAATTAGATGAAATTTAGTATAGATGTAAATGATAGTCTGGAGGAACACTTACGTTTATTTTATTCCAGGCGGACGGAGTCGCGGACAAAAGCAATAAAAAAATAAACTTGATTTTTGATTTAAATGCGTTTTAACGTATTTTTTTTTAGGATCTGTTGAAATTGAAAGACACGCAAATAGAAGATCTACATTACGAGTCAGCGCGGCTCCGGAAAGCTCACGATGATCTTCTCGCGACATATGAAGCTAAACTTACAAAGCTCGGTATACCGGCTGAAGAATTAGGATTCAAGTAAGTCCAACGAATTAACAAATGACCAAAACGAATTTTATACATCCCTCTTAGACAAAGTAATATTCAATTATCAAATAAAATCAATTAAAAATACATAGCCTGGGGTGTGTCGTAACTGTAGTGCTTTTTGTTAAAGAAAGAATTGTCCTAAATATGTGCCACAGGGTGGTGTGTTTATACGCTTTATTATCATAGCATAGATTGTGTAAGAATATCTTACATTATGTGTTACACGGAAGAGAGGGACTTCCTAACACAAGGGCCTATTGGTTACTTAAAAGGAAGTCCCTACAACTAATTGATTTGTAACTTACTTGATTTAATAATAAAAATTCTATTTTATTTATTTTTTTTATTATCGCGGTTGCTGCTCGAAAATTCGAAAATTTATGGACCTGACAATAACATTCGATGAATCACGTGCTAGTCACGTATTCATTTCTATGCGTATTGACACATTTTGCCAATTCTACAAGCGATATCGCTAATCGAAAGTCACTTTGTCTAGGGGGCTAGAAATATTGTAATGTTTGTATTAAGATTAATTGCAAAGCCCATGGAAAGCTTTAAAACTTAAATAGTCTCTATTTAATTTTATAAAAGCACCATCTGTCGGCTGTTTGCTTACTTAATTTAAGATCTACCTAATGGTTGTGCAACAGCGACATCTTACGGGTATTTCAACTACTTTTTTGAGATCACCAAATTTTTTCCTTATTACAAAAGTTCGGCAAAGTTTGACATAACTCAAATTTAAAACTTGCAATGCATTTTATTTTAACAAGTTTACTTCATATTAAAAAAAAAACAATATTGATTTGTTAACTTTGAGAAGTATATCTACACTAAGAAAATAAAGATAAGCGCCATCTACTGGGCTATACCGTAAAATCTATCTAGATAGATGTCGCAACAGTCCGGTAGACGGCGCTTATTTGATGTTTTTAAATACCCGACGTATTATATTTTTTAATCTTCAATTATACTAATTCTTTATATTTCTTTAATAATCATAAATACCTGATTGAAATAATTCTCTCATTTTAGACCTTTGAGAGCAGTCACTGTGGCGGGACTCTCTCCAGTTGTGGGAATGGGACCTGCGGGTTTAGTCACCAACGACAAAGTGTAGACAAATATTAACGAAGAAAATCGCAAGTAAAATAGCTTTTTTAATGAGTACATTACTAATAATTATTATGGAAATGGATTTATCAATTATACCCATGTGTAGGAACTTTTCAGTAGTAAGACCAAAAGGTAACTATAAAATTTTAGATATTGTCTGAATTATCAGATTATTCGAATGTAAATGCGACTTTCATTTTTAAATTTATGTTCATGTCATTTAAAAAATTCTAAGGTTGCACTCAAAATGTTGCCCAAATCCTTGCCTGAAATTTGTTCTGCAGTTTCAAGATTCTTTATGGAAATAAATGAAATAAAACAATATTTCGAAGCCAATAAGTGTATTTTATTACTACTAATTTTCTCATTTATATATATGTTTATATACAAAACTATCATAAGGCAACAGTTTCAAATTAATAAAAAATGCTTTACATTTCTCATTTTTAACATTATTACATTTGGTAAGAAATTATTTTTCAATCTTCAAAGTTTTCCGACTCTTGTATTATATTAACCAGAAAAATAATTAAACCAAATATGTGGAAAAATCACGATAACTTTAACAAAAAATACATATATAAAATTTGACTTTTAATTAGTAATTCGCCACAAGCAAGCTTAAAATTTTACAATTTACTACTAACTGTCATTCAATTCCCGAAGCACGTATACAAATTTATATTGCTCTCTCTCTCTCTCTCTAGCTCTCTCTCTCTCTCTCTCTCTCGCTCTCTCTCTCTCTCTCTCTCTCTCGCTCTCTGTTTCATAGAGAGAAAGAGAGATAATACATTCTGTATAAGTTCTGCAGTTGAAAATCAGTTTCATTTTAAAGAATTGCAACATTTTCAGATAAAGATAAAGGTGCCGTCACCGGAAAAATAGACGTGAGTGACGCCATAATATAAATAGTTATAAAATGTCTCACGTTTATATAAAAAAAAAAATTCGACTTTACAATAAAACAATATAATTGTAAATAAACTTTCGCGAGACATAATACTATATGACTTATAACATCGACAGTGTAGAGGACAACATAGTGGACATTGTCAGCATATTTTGTGCCCCCGAGAACAATAACACAACCAACTCTTCAGTTTCGAGTTCGTCTCCGCCGACGCACAGTGTCCCCCCCCCCGCATCCCCCGCGCCCCCTGTCCTGTCGAATCGCGCGTTGCTGGCTAGGGCATTCAGTGACCGTCGCGACACGATAGCGAATAAAGCCGGCAACCACTCACCCTGAAGAAAGACCCCTACGGGTTTGAAACTGGTCGGTGCCTACACCGAAAGTCCCAACGTGAGTTTTAGCCGTGTTATAAATCACATTGCATTAGCATTGAGAATATGAAGAATGGAAATTTATTTTCAAAAATGTAAAAGCCCATTATTTGTGGCAGTGAATATCTATGTCGTTACTCATGTTTATATTTTTCAAAATTTATCTCAATTTAATGAAAAGGAATCATATATTTAACCTTTAATTTGACGGAGTATTTTTGTAGAAAAAAAAATATGTTACCAACACACTAAATTCAATTTTGATTTTGATTTTACTGCGCTGGCGCAGCGACCCGAAATGGGTCGTTGCCTCCGACACGACAGAGCGCCATTTTCATGCTGGTAACATGGAAATAATTAAAAAAAAATGAATAATTTTTAAAAATAACAGTTGATTTTTTTTTAAATTAGTTCATCACTGGATACTATAGAATTAAGGATTAAGTTTTCTTGGAATATGTTGCTGTTAAAATATAAAAGTATTAGAATGCAATTAAATATTAAAAGATAAAATAATTAATTCAATAACAATAAAACAATTAAATTCACTGTAGATTTATAGAAAAAAAAAACATGAACATCTATAGTTAATAATTAAATATACAGTAAATTAGTAGAATTAGGGCCTGTCCCACCACTGGCTGATAGAGGCTCAGATAGCTCAAAAATGACGTCACTGTCAGATAAGGTAACAAAATCCTACTTTATATAACATATTTTACACGTTGGGTCAGACAATTTACAATTTGGTGGCACAGGCCTTTAAAATCATCACAATTGTGATAAAAATTTAAAGTCTGTCCCACCAAATTGTAAAATTGTCGTATAACAATCCAACGTGTAAAATTTGCGATGGAAATACCTAATCTGCCAGTGACGTCATTAAAAGTTATCTGAGCCACTATCAGCCAGTTGTGGGACAGGCCTTATAATCGTTACATTTGTGATAAAGATTTAGTAAAATTTATACACAACCAAATTTACTTAAGAAGATAAATAAAATGCTTCTTCCTTCTGAAAATATCGCTTAAACTTAATTTGACTTCAAGTTACAATGATATTTAAGAATTGCTTGTCATTTTCTTATCATAAATATTTTTATTTTAACTACAAACTAGATTGCGTTATTTATCCGAAACATTTTACTGTCAGCTTCCATTGTATATTGTTTTGTTCACATATTGTTTTCCCATTATATTCAAATTGAATTAGATTATCCTGTACTAATGGTTTACTGGTGATATATTTTAAAACAATAAAGAAATACAATTTAAAAAAAAAATAAATGAACAAGTCAATAAAATAATCAGATTCAAATCGTAGCTGAAAAAAAACATACAGACGAATTGAATACCTCCTTTTGGGAAGTCGAAAAATAATTAAAAAAAAAATATACATCGTGTTTTGTTAATAAGATGTTATTACTTAATTGTAAGACGTGATATATTCCTGTTTATATATATTTCAATAAAAAATACAATAAGCAGTGCAATAAAAATCTTAAATATTTAAACGTACATGTAACTGATCTATGGAAAAACTTGTATCAATTTTTAAGTGTTATATAAAATGAAAATCTTAAATAAATATGTAATTATTATATATTTTCTTATATATTAACTATTTATCGAGCATTATTTCTAAATATGTGCGTGGGTATTTTGCGTTTTCTAGCTAATTCTTATTCTCACAGTCTAAGCAGTTTTTTTTTATTAAATTTCGCCTATTTATTAAATATATTATTTTAATTGCATTTAACATTTATATAGCTTTTATACATCTCACTATAGTGAATAGATTTATAATTGTCATTGGAAAATATAGTAAATTATTTAAAATTACTTTACATATATTATTAAGGGCCTGTCCCACCACTGCCTGATAAAGGTTCAGATATATTAAAACGTCACTGTCAGATAAGAACAAAATCCGATATTTCACATATTTTTCACGTTGGATTGTTATCAGACAAATTACAATTTGGTGGGAAAGGCCCTAAGTTTGCAAAAAGATCACATTATAAAGTTAACACGTACACGGGATTAAAATACAAGCAAAGCAAAAAGCTTCCGTCGTTTTTCTCACAAAATTCATTATCTTCCATTACTATCGATTTAGTAGTAAAATTTATCAAAGAAAATAAAAAAAAAACTATTTAAATCAAATGGAAAGCTATTGATAAATATTCGACCTTGTTAAGGCTCTAATGTATGCATTATTCACAAGCCTTTTTATTATATTAATAAAAAAAAATTAATAATTAAAATACTAATACAACCATACATGTGTTTCTAAGCGACTGTAATGCCTTTCAAAATATTCTTATTATCAATAAGATTCAAAATAAACTATTTAATTACGTAATTATAATAAAAATACATAAATAGAACAATCATGTTACTGAAAACTTTATAGTTAACATTAAATAATTCAAAATAACTTATTTGTTAGCAAATAACGTTAAATGTAATATTTATAAATATTATAGATATAATCAGAACTTCGGGAATAGCATTAGATATAATTTACAAATAGTGCAAAATGTAACAGTAAGAAGTAAAGCTTAATTTACAAATAAGACAAATAGAAATAAATGTAACATTTAAAAATAACTAGTCAATTTGGTTGATAACAAATAGCGTTAAATGTAATTCAGATATTGATTTTCCAACTGAAATACATATACGAGTATTTCTGTGAGCAGTTATTGTTGTCGGTACGGATTACTATGGACATAGTGTGTATCGATGAATTTTTAAAAAGTTAGGCATGGGACGGAAAAATCGATACTGGCTACAAGAGTACGGCTGGGACGATCAAATTTTAAACGTTTCCAATTCAGGCTTTAATCATTCAGCCTTGCGGATATATTAGGGAACATCCTTTACAATGGGCGGGTTGTAGCCTCTTATGCCTAAATTTTGATTTATTTAAAAATTTTAATTATAAATATAATCGACATTGGCATTGAGAAATTAGTTTATTAGGACGTGGTTTTGTAAAATCTATTTTTACAATGCGAAAAATGAAATTAGAAATTTTATTTTAATGTAATAACACATTTTTAATGTCTATAGCAACAGTATAATCAAATTTTAATGAAAATAATTTATAGATATTGAATATTAAATATAATGAATTGATATAATGAACACTAACAATAATTTAATGGTTATTTTTGCACGCGTGCATAACACCGAGAGCATATCAGCGTGATAATAATTTATGTATGGGAATTAAAAATCTTGTCTCTTAACATTATAATGGTTATAAATTATTTTTCGTGACATTCTCTATTACAAAAACATCTGCAATCGACTTAATATTGAGCAATAAATTTGTAAATAAAAAAAAGAACATTTTTGTTACATTTTTTTAAATAATTGAGACACGCCTTTTCCCGCGAAATATTTGCCGCGATTATTTACCTATTAATATGTACATTAAAGGAATTTTTTTTATTATAATAAGGCTTTTTTTTATTAAATAATTGCGACTTTATAACACGTCGAATAGATTTGAAAATCGAATAACATTATGGTTTAGAAAAATCTTGTAATTGTTGTAAAAAAAATGGTATATTATTTTTAAAATAACATTTATATTCGGATCTTAAAGATTAAGGATTATAACAATCTTTTAATAATATTTCGAAATAGAAAATACATCACGAAAAATTTTTGCAAAATACATTTTTTTTTGTTCACAACGCGTTATAAAAATCTCTTTCGCACTTTCTCACTCGAAGTGATCTACTTCTAGCATTTCAACAAGCAGCATTTAAGCTTAGTGACCACATATCGAATTATTCCCTACATTAATAGTTCAAGTTAGTTCGTGGTGCACTTTGTATGACCTGACAATACCAAAGCCGGATCTTCATGAGCCCTGTCATCTGAAACGAGAAGAAAAAACATTCAATTATTAACATGGAATTATTAAAAAAAATTAAAAAATAATCATAAAAAATATTTTACAGTAATTTTCTTGTAAGCCATTAAGGAAAATCATCTCCATATGTCTTTATTTCTTATTCTCTACATAATAAATTTTTATATAAAAAATAGAGCACCACCGGCTGCGGAATCCGATGACTATAGCAATAAAAAAAAACTATTAAAAATATTGTTAACTCATCCAATAATTTTTAAATTCCACTTATATGTTTATCCAGATTTTTTATAAAACATTTTGTTTTTATTATAACTTTTAAATAGTCATATGTAGTCTGTCCAGAAATATAAAATCCCTACTCAATTTACTAAAAAATATAGAAGTTTTATACGTGCATTATAAAGTGAAGTAAAAAATAGCCGATTGTGTCCCATACCAGGGATATTTCATTCTTAGTTAGACTATAATTTCTGTGGAAAAATGTGCAGAGTTTTAAATTATCGGTGAGAACTTCGCACAAATACCTATTAAATTATAGTTACGTCAACATAAAACTAATTGATGACAAAAAAAATAACATTTAATTTTTATTTTTTTAATTAAAACAGTGTGTTAGATACAGAAATCCAAACTTTTTAAAGAAAATTCATTTTATATATGGAAGCCATCAACATTAAAACGGAAGCAAGCAATAAAAAACCTTATTCAAAGCTGGTGGATTTAATTTTATATACTGAAATGTGCATATTATTTGTGTTTAGGTATCTTGCGCTTTGTGATTGTGGACGAAAGCGTGGTAGAAACGAGTACACTAGTAATGTTGTGTGTATCACATTTCTTACAGCGCCATCTATTGTTGCATCTTCGTAATTTGTAACGATCTTTTAAAAAATCTCTTGTTTACATATTACATTTAAAGCAGTTTCAATTTATTTGTGTAGATTATTTATTACAAAATATTTTAATTATTATTAGGAAAAGGATCTCTGCAATAACTGTGAAGCCTTAAATAAACTTATAAAACCCATTTACATGTGAATCACACAACACAATAGTACTGTTCTACCTTTATATTGCAAAGCACAAAGCCTTCACACGTACCTCTACCGCGCGGTACATTTCATTAGGCGTTCACGAAAGAAGACTTGGTCCTGTCGAGACAATTTTCGTATCAGATATTTTGACAGATTTTGAGGAAAATGTTTCAAAAAAAAAATTAAGGTATACATAATTCTGTTTAGACAATATGGTAGTTATATCTTTCATTTATTTTTAATTTTCAGTGTCAGTTTAAACTAATATTCTATAGTTTTCATGTCTATAAACGCTCGGTTTTACGGTGAATAACTCTGAACTAATGCAGGTTTAGAGCGTGTGTACAAACTAAACTATCGCACAACTGTTTAGTCACGCATTGATTCCTATGACCTTATATGGTGGTGCACACTACTCGATTGATTTGTGCAAAACAATTGAATTGGCTGCGAAATAATCGACAATCGACCATCGCACAACATTTGTTTAGTTTAGTCAAAAGTGTGCGCCCGCTCTTAACTATCATTTGTTTGTTTTTTACATTTGTGACACTTAGCGTGCGTTCGCACGGGCAGACTTTGTACGCCGCGGTAAAGTTCAAGGTCAGCAGACTTTTTACGCCCACGAGATAGGTGTT